>NC_057799.1:309863729-309873346 GCF_018294505.1 Triticum aestivum
CGAGCTCCTCTCCGTCGCCGGCCTCGTCTCCAGATCCGCCGCCGCCAACCGCGGGTACCCGCGCCCGAGCGCCGCCTCCTCTCCCTCGCCGCCTCCCTCGTCCCTCCGGCCATCGTCTCCCTCTTCTCCGGCCATCCTCGGCGACCGCGCCGACGAACCCTCCAGATCTAGTTCGAGGTTGACTTCCCCCCCTTGTTTTCTGCTAAGTCCGGAAATAATTGCATTATGTTGCATCCTTTGACCTGTAATAACTCCGTGCATACTGCTCTGTTTCATGCGCATGATATATCGAAATGTTCATCACGAGATACTCTTCATTTTGTTCTATTGTGCCATGCTCGTTTGAGTCCATCATGAGGCCCAAATCTCTGGTGCAAGAGTGCTATATGATGTTTACTGCTGTTACTTATCAGAACTTGATGTTTTATTATTTTTGTTGCATTTGAGGTGTGCATCTTATGGGCATGAGCTCTACAGATGTTTTGATCTATGCCATGCCATCTTTAAAGAGGTGTATGCCATGTATTTTTGTGATCGATGTGGTGACTAGCACAAGCATGCAAACTAGGTTTCGTGACGTTTCTGTTTTCAGGGATTTAGGATTTTGCTGTCTTTTACCTGCTGTTATTTTGATGCCATGTATCCATGTGTCTACAGTGAGATCCATGCTTATTTTGAGTATGTTCAGTAAGGATGTTTTGTGGATATGGTTGTGCTCTATCCATCAATGCCCCTGTTTGCAATTATGGAGTGCCATAGCATATCTCAATCTTGCTCTACTTTTGCTATAAAATATTCCTGGCAGATTGTTAACATGATATTCAATTTTTCCAAGGTTGTTGCAGTTGATCCATACAATCTATGAACTTGATTTTGCCATAGTTAGCTTCATAAACATGCCATCTAGCTGTAGGTATGCTTGTTTTGTCATGCATTGCTTTGTGATGAGTGAATCGAGCTCACAAAGATGCCTTCATAATTCTGTTAATGCCATGCTCTGTTTTCTGCCAGGTCTGGAACCTGTTAACGAAACTTGCTATGTTTACATGGGTGCCATCCTATCTTCTGTTCCTTTTTGGCTCATGGTCAGTAAGGGACTTTTGTTCTATGCTTTTAGTAGATTCATGCCATGCCTTGTTTTGCTATGTTAAGTTCCTGTAGCATGTTAATTGCTTGCTCTTAACATTGCTACCTGATGTTGTTTCAGCCATGCTCAGTATTTTCAGTCTGTGAAACTGATATCTTTTGCATTTTTGCCATGCTTGTTTGAGCCTGTTATTGTGTGATCTAGCCGTAGCTCACTTTTCATACTTTGTCAAGCATCTCCTGTAGATGACTGCCATATACTTTGTTGCTATGTTCGGGTGCTGTAGCATAGTTACTTGATGTATTCTAAGTGCTATCATGTTGTTTACCGCAGAATCGTGTCATTCTTGTTTTGCTTGCCATTTGCAAACCGTGCATCCGTTTCCGGTGATCTTTATATCGATTTCGACCGAAATCATCTCATCTTTCCAGTGGCATGCTTGGTTTGCCAAGTTGCTGCTTTGTTCATCCTTTTTCTTCCAGAGCACGCATATGCATCGCATATCACATCTCGCATATCATGCATGTATTGCATCATGTTGCTTGTGCATTTCCCGTGTTTGATTGTGGTTCCATTGCTTGTGTTCTTGCTGTGTGTAGAGCCGGGAGACGAGTTCGTGAACGAGGAACCTGTTGAGTACGCTTACGAGGATCAAGCTTTCGACAACTCTGAGAACCTTGCAGGCAAGATGACCATAACCTCGAAATCACTTCTATCTTTGCTTTGCTAGTTGTTCGTTCTATTGCTATGCTGCGCTACCTACCACTTTCTATATCATGCCTCCCATATTGCCATGTCAAGCCTCTAACCATCCTTTCCTAGCAAACCGTTGTTTGGCTAAGATACCGCTTTTGCTCAGCCCTTCTTATAGCGTTGCTAGTTGCAGGTGAAGTTGAAGTTGGTTCCATGTTGGAACATGGATAATTTGGAATATCACAATATCTCTTATTTAATTAATGCATCTATATATTTGGTAAAGGGTGGAAGGCTCGGCCTTATGCCTGGTGTTTTGTTCCACTCTTGCCGCCCTAGTTTCTGTCATACCGGTATTATGTTCCTTGAGTTTGCGTTCCTTACGCGGTTGGGTGATTTATGGGACCCCCTTGATAGTTCGCCTTGAATAAAACTCCTCCAGCAAGGCCCAACCTTGGTTTTACCATTTGCCACCTAAGCCTTTTTCCCTTGGGTTTTCGCGAGCCCGAGGGTCATCTTTATTTTAAACCCCCGGGTCAGTGCTCCTCTGAGTGTTGGTTCAAACCTGTCAGTCGCCGGTGGCCACCAGGGGCAACTCTGGGCTCGCCTATCGGAAGCTTGGACAATCCGGTGTGCCCTGAGAACGAGATATGTGCAGCTCCTATCGGGATTTCTCGGCACATTCGGGCGGCTTTGTTGGTCTTGTTTTACCATTGTCGAAATGTCTTGTAAACCGGGATTCCGAGACTGATCGGGTCTTCCCGGGAGAAAGTTTATCCTTCGTTGACCGTGAGAGCTTATAATGGGCTAAGTTGGGACACCCCTGCAGGGTATTATCTTTCGAAAGCCGTGCCCGCGGTTATGAGGCAGATGGGAATTTGTTAATGTCCGGTTGTAGAGAACTTGACACTTGACTTAATTAAAATACATCAACCGTGCGAGTAGCCGTGATGGTCTCTTTTCAGCGGAGTCCGGGAAGTTAACACGGTTTGAGTTATGCATGAACGTAAGTAGTTTCATGATCAATTCTTGATCATTTCTAGCTTCGCGACCGTTGCGTTGCTTCTCTTCTCGCTCTCATTTGCGTATGTTAGCCACCATATATGCTTACTGCCTGCTGCGGCTCCACCTCATTACACCATCCTTTCCTATAAGCTTAAATAGTCTTGATCTCGCGGGTGTGAGATTGCTGAGTCCTCGTGACTCACAGATTCTACCAAAACAGTTGCAGGTGCCGACGATACCAGTGCAGATGACGCAACCGAGCTCAAGTGGGAGTTCGACGAGGAACGTGGTCGTTACTATGTTTCGTTTCCTGATGATCAGTAGTGGAGCCCAGTTGGGACGATCGGGGATCTAGCATTTGGGGTTATCTTATTTTCATTTGGATTTGACCGTAGTCGGTCTATGTGTGGATTTTGGATGATGTATGAATTAATTTATGTATTGTGTGAAGTGGCGATTGTAAGCCAACTCTCATTATCCCATTCTTGTTCATTACATGGGATTGTGTGAAGATGACCCTTCTTGCGACAATACCTACAATGCGGTTATGTCTCTATGTCGTGCCTCGACACGTGGGAGATATAGCCGCATCGTGGGCGTTACAAGTTGGTAATCAGAGCCATCCCCGACTTAGGAGCCCCCTGCTTGATCGAATCGCTGGCGTTGTTGAGTCTAGAACAGAAATGTTTTGAGTCTTAGGATTATATATATCGGAGAGTAGGATTCTTTTTACTCCTCAGTCCCTTCGTCGCACTGGTGAGGCCTCCTGACGTAGAAGTTTTGACTCTTCTCTCCTCAAATTTCACTAAAAAAAATTTAGGATCACGCGGGTATCTTGGAATCGTTCCGATGGTTTTGTGACGAGAAAATAGTTCTTGGTGCCTCCTGACATTTAGGGGTTGTGGCAGTGTCCCGGGGAGTTGAGCTCCGAGGTGTTGTCGTCACAATTTTATCGTTGCAGTTCTGGAATACCTGAGTTTTGCCGACATCGATAATCTCTTTTATGCAGTTGTTGGTGAGATCACCTCAACGCCACCCATTACTGGGGCGGGAGTTCGGGAGTATTGCCATAACTCGTATAACGGATGCTTTTCGAAGGTTGAGGTACACGATTTCCGAAGGTTTCTTGGTTATGTGTTGACGGATGGATACAGCTGGATCTAGGGATTGCTAGTTTGGGTGATATATTTTGTGTCCCCTGTATCCCCAACACCAGATTGCATAACTAGAAAGTTTCGGGAGTTTATAGGTGGGATTCAAGTAGCTCTTAGCATTTCTTCCCGCGGATATTTGGTTTGTGATTGGGTAATCCTTACCACTTATTTGTTCCAGTCGTACCTTTTTATTTTATTCATCAATCTCTTATCAAGTGGCTTCTCACCTTAATGGAAGTGTGATGAATTACTATGGAATTCATTCGTTCATCCTTGTTCGAATGTTTATGGTGAAGACTATATGTTGCAATTTCTATCCGTTGATTCAACTTGTCTATTTGTCTATCAAGATGCTAACGGATGTCACCCTCTTCAGGATGGCTCCGCCAACGCGTCAGAATCCGGAATGCAATGAGGGGAGTCAGGCGAACCCTCCGCCACCACCTCCGCCTCCAGAGGCATGGCAAGCTATCATGGCAGCCACCAACGCCAATGCTCAGATGATTTTGCAACTCTTGCAAGAGCGCACCCAAGGGCAAGGCAATCAAGGAAATCAAGGCCAAGGCAACAATCAGCCTCACTTCGCTACCCTCAACCAGTTCCTCGCAAATCAGCCGAAGTCTTTCAGCTACTGTGCCGAGGCCACAGACGCCGATGATTGGCTCATGGACATCAACAAGCATTTTGAATGTAGTAATGTCAGGCCGGAGGACTTTGTCAAGTTCGCTTCTTTTCAACTCAAGGATCAAGCTGCCGAGTGGTATCAACAATACAAAGATTCCAGAGGAGGTCGTGTGATTACCTGGGATGATTTCCGCCGAGACTTCAAAGCTCACCACATTCCACAAAGTGTTGTTGAGAGCAAGCATGAGGAGTTCCGCAATCTCAAGCAAGGCAGCATGTCCGTGTATCAATACAATACCCAGTTTCAGAAACTCGCTCGCTTCGCTAAGAAAGACGTTCCTGATGAAAAGAGCATGATCTATCAATTCAGAGGTGGCCTCAGAGAAGATCTGCAATTACCTCTCATGCTTTTTGAGCCGACCAAGTATGATGATTTCTACAACATGGCACTGAAGCAAGAGGCTGCTCAGCTCAAGTGTGAGGCTTCTAAGAAGAGAGTCAGGGATGCAGTTCAGTCTTCTTCTTCCTCACTAGTGGCTGCTAAGCAACAGAAGTTCCAGTTGCCTCCTCCTCCTCCGTTTCGTCAGCCTTTCCAGCAGAAGAACAAAGGTGGCCATGGATCTTCCCACCCACCCAACCCTGGCTATCAGAACAAGTCTCAGAATCAAGCTCCAAAGTGGAATGCTCCTTATCATCGTCCCCTCTCAGGGGTGACTTGTAAGAAGTGTCAGCAGAAAGGTCACTATGCTAACAAGTGCTTCAACCAAAGGCGCCTTCCGCCTCCTCCTCCTGTGAGATCTTCCAGCAATGCAGTGGTCAAGCATAATCCCAAGTCTGCAAAGGTGAACATGATGAATTCAACTCAAGCGGAGGAATCTACTGATGTGATAATGGGTAATCTCTCAGTTAATGATATTCCTGCAAAAGTCTTATTCGATACTGGTGCATCTATTTCTTTCATATCAAGACCGTTTGCATCTAAGCATGAGTTGCATTTCCAAGAATTGCCTAGAACGTTAGCAGTTGTCTCTCCGGGCAAATGCATGAACGCAATCTACATGGTTCCCGATGTTTCCATCAAGATGGGAAACTATAAATTTCTAGCTAAACCAATTGTCCTTGGTTACTCGGATATTGATCTAATTCTCGGGATGGACTGGCTTTCTAAGCACAAAGCTCAACTTGATTGTGTGGCCAGGGAAATTAAATTGACACACTCTTCTGAGGATGTTATCATCTATGCCGCTCGTGATGAAACCATTCGGTTGTTTTCTCTCAATGAGAAGGGTGAGTTGGATTCTATTTCTCAAATTACAGTCGTTTGTGAGTACCAAGATGTCTTTCCAGAAGAGCTTCTGGGTATGCCTCCTCACTAGCCAGTTGAGTTCGTTATCGATCTTGAGCCCGGCACTGAACCCGTTTGCAAGCGTCCTTATAAGCTTGGACCCAAGGAGCTGGAGGAATTGAAGAAACAACTCGATGAACAAGAGTGTCTCGGTCTGATCAGACCGAGTTCATCTCCGTGGGGTTATGGTGTTCTTTTTGTCCAGAAGAAGGATGGCACGGACCGACTTTGTGTCGACTACCGTCCATTGAACAAGAAGACAATCAAGAACAAGTATCCACTTCCCAACATCAATGAGCTATTCGAGCAACTCAAAGGTGCTAAAGTATTCTCCAAGCTTGACCTTCGTATGGGTTATCATCAGATTCGCATTCGTGAAGAAGATATTCTCAAGACAGCATTCAGAACAAGCTTTGGTTCTTATGAATATACTGTCATGTCTTTCAGCCTTGTCAATGCTCCTCCAACATTCTCTCGAATGATGAATTTCATCTTCAACCCCTATACCAATGAATTCGTCCTGGTGTATCTCGATGATATCTTGGTCTTCTCCAAGAATAAGAAGGATCATGCCAAACATTTGCGATTGGTGCTCGACAAGCTCAGAGAGTATCAATTCTATGGGAAGTTTTCCAAATGTGATTTTTGGCTTGATGAAGTTCTTTACCTTGGTCATATCATCTCTGCCAAGGGTATCGCTGTTAATCCAAGAAGGTGTCTGCAATTGTGAATTGGGAACCTCCTCAGAATGTCAAGCAGCTCCGCAGTTTCCTTGGTCTTGCAAGCTATTGCCGAAGATTCGTTGAGAATTTCTCTAAGATTGCAAAGCCTCTTTCCAACCTCCTCCAGAAGCATGTGAAGTATGTCTGGACTCCTAAGTGTGACGTTGCTTTCAACACTCTCAAAGAGAAACTCGTCACAACTCCTGTCTTAACTCCTCCTGACGAATCCAAGCCATTCGAAGTTTTCTGTGATGCTTCTCTTCAAGGTCTCGGTGCTGTGTTAATGCAAGAGAAGAAAGTTGTGGCCTATACCTCTCGTCAGTTGAAGCCCAACGAAAAGAACTACCCCACTCACGATCTTGAGTTGGCAGCAGTTGTCCATGCATTAATAACATGGAGACATCTCTTGTTGGGAAGAAAAGTGGACATATTCACCGATCACAAGAGTCTCAAGTACATCTTCACTCAGCCCAACCTCAACCTCAGGCAAACTCGATGGGTCGAGATGATTCAAGAGTACAATCCAAGTATTGAATATACTCCAGGCAAGGCCAATGTCATTGCTGATGCTTTGAGCAGGAAGGCTTATTGGAACAGCTTAATTCTCAAGCCATTTCAACCGGACCTTTGTGAAGCTTTCCGCAAACTCAATCTCCAAGTTGTTCCTCAAGGCTTTCTTGCCAACCTCCTAGTCTCTCCTACTTTGGAAGATCAAATTCGTGAGGCACAACTCCTGGATACCATGGTGAAGAAGGTGAAACGTGGTATTGTCAAGGGTCTTTCCAAATACAAGTGCTATCGCATTGATGACAGAGACACTTTATTCTTCGAGGACCGGATTCTGGTTCCTAAAGGTGATCTAAGGAAAGTCATTATGAACGAGGCGCACAATTCTCTTCTTTCCATTCATCCTGGAAGTACGAAGATGTATCATGACCTCAAGCAGTCGTATTGGTGGACTCGAATGAAGCGAGAAATGGCTCAATTCATGAATGAATGTGAAGTCTGTCGAAGGGTGAAAGCAGAACACCAACGACCAGCTGGTCTCCTCCAACCTCTTGCTATTCCAAAATGGAAGTTTGATCATATCGAAATGGACTTCGTGACTGGATTTCCTAAGTCCAAACGCGGAAATGATGCTATCTTCGTTGTCATCGACAAGCTTACTAAAGTGGCTCATTTCCTTCCAATCAAAGAATCTATCACAGCAGCTCAGTTGGCAGAGCTGTACACCTCCAGGATTGTCTCCTTGCACGGCATTCCACAATTGATTTCTTCAGATCGTGGAAGCATCTTCACTTCTAAGTTCTGGGACTCCTTCCAGAAGGCCATGGGTACCAACATTCGCTTCAGCACAACTTTCCATCCTCAAACTAGTGGCCAAGTTGAGCGAGTCAATCAAATCCTTGAAGATATGCTCAGGGCTTGTGTCATTTCTTTTGGCATGAAGTGGGAAGATTGTCTTCCATATGCCGAGTTCTCCTACAACAACAACTTCCAAGCGAGTTCGGGCAAGGCCCCATTCGAGATTCTATATGGCAGAAAGTGCCGTACTCCTCTCAATTGGTCAGAGACTGGTGAACGCCAACTTCTTGGCAATGACTTCATCACAGAGGCTGAAGAAATGTGTAAAGTCATCCGTGAAAATCTCAAAGCCGCGCAATCGTGCCAGAAGAGTTACTATGATAGCAAGCACCGTGACTTGGCTTTCGAGATCGGAGACCATGTCTACCTCCGCATCTCTCCAATGAAAGGCACTCGTCGCTTCGGTATCAAAGGGAAGCTTGCCCCTAGATACGTGGGTCCTTTCAAGATCATTGGCAAAAGAGGCGACCTCGCCTATCAACTTGAGCTTCCCTCCAACTTCGCGAACGTGAACGATGTGTTCCACGTGTCACAGCTTTGCAAGTGCTTCAAGACTCCTGAGCGCACCATCAACTTCGAAGAAATTGACCTCCAAGAAGATATGTCTTATCATGAGCACCCCGTTGCTATTCTTGAAGAAATTGAGCACAAGACTCGCAAGAAGTCAATCAAATTCCTGAAAGTGAAGTGGTCGCACCATTCCGACCGAGAAGCCACCTGGGAGCACGAGAACCACCTCCGTTCCGAATATCCGGAGTTCTTTCAGTCCTAGATCTCGGGACGAGATCCTCTCGTAGTGGTGGAGTGTTGTAACATCCCGGATGTAACTCTCCATATTTGTAACTCCAACTCTTGCCATTTTCGGCTATGTGTTATGATATTCCCTCTGTGGTTGGGTTTTCGTCTTTCATTTTGCATTTTCTTCATGTCATGCATCTCATATCATGTTCATCATGGCATATCTCATTTGCATATGTGTTCGTCACATGCGTCCGAGCATTTTCCCCGTTATCCGTCTTCCGATCCGACACTCCCACATGCACCGGCGCACCCCCTCTTGTCTCTTTTCGTGAGCGGGTGTTAAACGTTCTCGGAATGGACCGAGGTTTGCCAACTGGCCTTGGGATACCACCGGTATACCACCTCTCAAGTTTCGTTCCATTTGGAGGTCGTTTGATACTCCAACGGTTAACCGGGTAACCACAAAGGGCTTTTGTGTGTTACAGCCAACCCCCCCCTTCAAAACAGCCCAATAACCCATCTATGTCACCTCCATGCTCTCAGTCGTTCGATCACGGTCGTGTGGGCGAAAACTACACTCCATTTGGAGTCTCCTAGCTCCCTCCACCTATATAAACACCCCTCCCCCGAAATTCGCGGATGAATCCACCCCTAACCCTAACAAACTTCCCACTCCGCCGCCGGACGTGTCCGCCCGCGCCGGACATGTCCTCCGGCCGCGTCACCCCGACGAATCAGGGTGCGCCACGTCATCACCGCCGCCTCCCCAACCAACTGCGGCGCGCCACCTCGCCCCGCCGGATCCCCGCGCCCCGCGAGGCCCACGGCCGACCCCCGCGGCCCGATCTCCGCCGCCTGCGCCCCGGCCCTGCCGCTCGGTC
>NC_057799.1:309873780-309900986 GCF_018294505.1 Triticum aestivum
CGCGCCACCCGAGCTCCTCTCCGTCGCCGGCCTCGTCTCCAGATCCGCCGCCGCCAACCGCGGGTACCCGCGCCCGAGCGCCGCCTCCCTCGTCCCTCCGGCCGTCGTCTCCCTCTTCTCCGGCCATCCTCGGCGACCGTGCAGACGAACCCTCCAGATCTAGTTCGAGGTTGACTTCCCCCCCTTGCTTTCTGCCAAGTCCCGAAATAATTGCATTATGTTGCATCCTTTGACCTGTCATAACTCCGTGCATATTGCTCCGTTTCATGCGCATAATATATCAAAATGTTCATCACGAGATGATCTGCATTTTGTTCCATTGTGCCATGCTCGTTTGAGTCCATCTTGATGCCCAAATCTCTGGTGCAAGAGTGCTATATGATGTTTACTGCTGTTATTTATCAGAACTTGATGTTTTGTTATTTTTGTTGCATTTGATGTGTGTATCTTATGGGCATGAGCTCTACAGGTGTTTTGATCTATGCCATGCCATCTTTACATAGGTGTATGCCATGTATTTTTGTGATCTATGTGGTGACTAGCACAAGAATGCAAACTAGGCTTCGTGATGTTTCTGTTTTCAGGGATTTAGGATTTTCCTAAGACTTTTACCTGCTGTTATTTTGTTGCCATGTATCCATGTGTCTACAGTGAATCGAGTTCACAAAGATGCCTTCATAATTCTGTTAATGCCATGCTCTGTTTTCTGCTAAGTCTGAAACCTGTTAACGAAACTTGCTATGTTTACATGGGTGTCATCATATCTTCTGTTGCTTTTTGGCTCATGGTCAGTAAGGGACTTTTGTTCTATGCTTCTAGTAGATTCATTCCATGCCTTGTTTTGCTATGTTAAGTTCCTGTAGCATGTTGATTGCTTGCTCTGAACATTGCTACCTGATGCTGTTTCAGCCATGTTCAGTATTTTCACAGTGTCTGTGAAACTGATATCTTTTGCATTTTTGCCATGCTTGTTTGAGCATGTTATTGTGCGATCTAGCCATAGCTCAGTCTTCATCTTTTGTCAGCATCTCCTATAGATTACTTCCATATGCTTTGTTGCTATGTTGGGGTGCTGTAGCATAGTTACTTGATGTATTCTAAGTGCTATCATGCTGTTTATCGCAGAATCGTGTCATTCTTGTTTTGCTTGCCATTTGCAAACCGTGCATCCATTTCCGGTGATCTTTATATCGATTTCGACCGAAATCATCTCATCTTTCCAGTGGCATACTTGGTTTTCCATGTTGCTGCCTTGTTCATCCTTTTTCTTCCGGAGCACGCATATGCATCGCATATCACATCTCGCATATCATGCATGTATTTCATCATGTTACTTGTGCATTTCCCGTGTTTGATTGTGGTTCCATTGCTTGTGTTTTTGATGTGGGTAGAGCCGGAAGACGAGTTCGTTAACGAGGAACCTATTGAGTACACTTACGAGGATCAAGCTTTCGACAACTCTGAGAACCTTGTAGGCAAGATGACTATAACCTCGAAATCACTTCTATCTTTGCTTTGCTAGTTGTTCGTTCTATTGCTATGCTGCGCTACCTACCACTTGCTATATCATGCCTCCCATATTGCCATGTCAAGCCTCTAAACATCCTTTCCTAGCAAACTGTTGTTTGGCTAAGATACCGCTTTTGCTCAGCCCTTCTTATAGCGTTGCTAGTTGCAGGTGAAGTTGAAGTTGGTTCCATGTTGGAACATGGATATTTTGGAATATCACAATATCTCTTATTTAATTAATGCATCTATATATTTGGTAAAGGGTGGAAGGCTCGGCCTTATGCCTAGTGTTCTGTTCCACTCTTGCCGCCCTAGTTTCCGTCATACCGGTATTATGTTCCTTGAGTTTGCGTTCCTTACGCGGTTGGGTGATTTATGGGACCCCCTTGACAGTTCGCCTTGAATAAAACTCCTCCAGCAATGCCCAACCTTGGTTTTACAATTTGCCACCTAAGCCTTTTTCCCTTGGGTTTTCGCGAGCCCGAGGGTTATCTTTATTTTAAACCCCCGGGCCAGTGCTCCTTTGAGTGTTGGTCCAAACCTGTCAGTCACCGGTGGACACCAGGGGCAACTCTGGGCTCGCCTAGCGGAAGCTTGGACAATCCAGTGTGCCTTGAGAACGAGATATGTGCAGCTCCTATCGGGATTTGTCGGCACATTCGGGCGGCTTTGCTGGTCTTGTTTTACCATTGTCGAAATGTCTTGTAAACCGGGATTCCGAGACTGATCGGGTCTTCCCGAGAGAAGGTTTATCCTTCGTTTACCGTGAGAGCTTATAATGGGCTAAGTTGGGACACCCCTGGAGGGTATTATCTTTTGAAAGCCGTGCCTGCGGTTATGAGGTAGATGGGAATTTGTTAATGTCCGGTTGTAGAGAACTTGACACTTGACTTAATTAAAATACTTCAACCGTGTGAGTAGCTGTGATGGTCTCTTTTTCGCGGAGTTCGGGAAGTGAACACGGTTTGAGTTATGCATGAACGTAAGTAGTTTCATGATCAATTCTTGATCATTTCTAGCTTCGCGACCGTTGCGTTGCTTCTCTTCTCGCTCTCATTTGCGTATGTTAGCCACCATATATGCTTAGTGCCTGCTGCAGCTCCACCTCATTACACCATCCTTTCCTATAAGCTTAAATAGTCTTAATCTTGCGGGTGTGAGATTGCTGAGTCCTCGTGACTCACAGATTCTACCAAAACAGTTGCAGGTGCCGACGATACCAGTGCAGATGACGCAACGGAGCTCAAGTGGGAGTTCGACAAGGAACGTGGTTGTTACTATGTTTCGTTTCCTGATGATCAGTAGTGGAGCCCAGTTGGGACGATCGGGGATCTAGCATTTGGGGTTATCTTATTTTCATTTGGATTTGACCGTAGTCGGTCTATGTGTGGATTTTGGATGATGTATGAATTAATTTATGTATTGTGTGAAGTGGCGATTGTAAGCCAACTCTCGTTATCCCATTCTTGTTCATTACATGGGATTGTGTGAAGATGACCCTTCTTGCGACAATACCTACAATGCGGTTATGCCTCTAAGTCGTGCCTCGACACGTGGGAGATATAGCCGCATCATGGGCGTTAAAGCCGGTGCATCCACGTCGCAAATATGGACCAGGTCGGTATTGGCCCTGTTCCAAAGATCCTGAAGCGTAGGGGCATGCTCGCGCTCCAGTGTTCGTTGTTGGAGGACATCCTGCGTGTTTGGCCGTGCGACGGCCTCAGCGTCATCAACCCGCCTCCGAAGGGAAAGCATCTCGGCGCGGGCGGAGGCCAAGTCCGCCTGCGCCATAACCAGGGCGGCGGCCGTGGCTTCCGCACGCCTCTCAACCTCATCCAACTTGGGCCTGAGGGCAGCGGCCCTGCCCGCATCCTCCGTACCCGCGAGCTTCAGCTCCAGGTCATACCTACCCTCCAAGTCTGCGCGAACCTCGGCCACCCGACGATTGACCTCCTCCTCGACTCTGGCCTCGCGAGCCCCAACGGCATCTTCTGCTTGAGCAACTTGACGCTCCCTCGTCTCCAGTTGCTCGAGCTCGAGGCTGTGCTCCACGGCTTCCAGGGCCAGTGCCTCATCGCGCTTCCGGACCTCCTCTTCCTCCGCGGGCGTCCCCCTCAGCGATGCAAGAGTGGCCCTGCGCGCCTCCACCTGCTGCTCAAGGGACACGCTCCAGGCCTGGAGCTTCCACGTGTGCTCCTCCGCAGCCTCGCGATGGTGGTCAGCCTCGCGAGCCTCTTCCAAGGCTCGCGAGCAGGCTTCATGGGCGATCTTGAGGGACGCCTCGGCCTTCGCATTCTCAAGGTCGTGCTGATAGCGACCGAGGTTGATGGCCACCCTCAGCTTGCGCCGCTCCTCCACCAGCCGGAGACCTTCAGCCTCAAGGCGCGAGTCGACACCCGCGAGCTCTTCACCAAGTCGACTCATCGCGCCCATCGCGTCCTGGAAGAGCTCGTGACGAACTACGCTCCGCCCGCGCTCGAGCTCGAATGCTCGGCCCACCTCGTCATCCACCTCGGGGGCTGTGGGCGGGGCGCCTAGTGGCGCGCCACCTCCCGGCAGGGGGCTGCGGGCTGACGCTGCACCTGACGTCAGCCCGTCCTCGTGAGGAGCCCAAGCCGATCGGGGCTCGCTGCTTGAAGAGGAACCGAAGATCGAAGCCAACCAGCTGCTGTCCATGAGCAGAGGAGTCTTGGGCACGCCCGCAAAGCTCCACGCCAGACCGTGGGGGAGGGGTGTCCAGGCCGCAGGCTCAGCGCGCCACGAAGGTGGCCCAACCGACCCTGCTCCAGGGGCGGCAGGCAGACCATGAACGCTCAAGGCCGGTGGGGGAGTTGACGAAGGAGGAGGCCACTTCTCAAAAGACGCGACAGCTTCAACGGAAGGAGCCCTGAAGGACCGACGTCAGGATAAGAAGACTACATGCAAGAGGCCATGACAATAAGATACTTACGCGTCAATGGCGATGTACTTTTGTCGCTTCAACGTCCCGAAGATATTGCTGCCGCTAGGGGATCCTTTCCTCTTGCGGAGCTCCTCGAAGTCCACACAAAGGCGACCGAAGCGCTGGACATGACGGCCGCTGCGCGGCGGGGCCGAAGAAGAACTAAGAGGGATGGCTTCAGGGGTGCCCGGTTGCGGCGAACAGTCGGGCGCCATCTCACCACAACCTCCCGAGGCTCCTAGGGCCTTGGCCTCGGGATCCGCATGCCGCGTCTCCTCAGCGACCGACACCTCAGGAGGGGGTCGCAGGCCCCCGAGGACGACGTCCCAGGATCACCACTCAGCATGTGCTCCTCAGCACTCGAGCCACCGGCCCCCGTCGGAGCTCGCCCTCCAGCACCGTCACCTGGGGCGAGCTCGGCACCGGCGGCGAGGAAGGGAACCACGATGACGGGGTTCTCGCGGGATCCCACCAGGCCGATTGGGCGCAGCCCCCACTCATCAAAGGAAGGCATGCTCGCGGCAAATGCGGCTTTGATCTCGCAGTGGTACAATAGGCAGCTATTCCTGGGCATCTCATCCGGCAGAGGGACACCCGATAAGACCATGAGCACCGTTTTACCGCGTCGCAAGAGGAAGCCCCATCTCCTGAAACCTCATGTGGTTCTGGCTACGGAGCAAGTCCCACATCGGGCGGGAGTGGCGCTGAAGTGGAGCGACTCGATGCTTGATGAACTCCTTCACCACCATGGGCGCAGTCACGCCGAGGTCCTTCAACTACCTCAGCCTGGCCCAGACGGGGGCAAGGCGGGGGCTCATGAGCTTCTGATGGCCCCAGCCGGAGTTTGGAACAGCAGGCCCCGCCGGAACTTGGAGCAGAGGGTTGAGCACGCCGGTGTCAACGAACACCCATCGTATGCGGAACTCGCTCGTGGATCAAGGAAGGTCGAAGTCAATCCCCACGCCCGCAGTCGCGGCCACGGCCTGGAAGCTCACACACCCCGAGCTCTGCCGGGACCGGTCAGATGGAATGAGAAGAAATGGCGGAGGAGGGCCACGGAAGGAGCGATGCCCACCATGGCCTCGCACAAGAAGGCGAAGACGGCAAGAAGGGTCACAGATTGAGGGTCGAGTTGAAGCATGTGGATCTGATAATGCTCGAGCACCACGTTGAAGAAGGCGGAGAAGGGAGGAATCAGACCAGCCCAGAGGGCATCAATGAAGATCGGGACCTTAGTGGCTGCCGGAGCCATGCGAGTGTGAGACGCGGGCCAAGCCACCGTCTCTCCCCACTCGTTGAAGCTGGAGGCAAGCATGGGACGCACCTTGTCCATGGCCTCGTCGTTGAGCACCCGAGGCCGGCCGAGCGCAGGCTCAAAGGGCGGAGGCGTGGTTGGCAAAGACAGAGGTTTCATCCCCTTTTTAGCCTGTTTCGGCGCCATGGCGATGAAGTAGGCGGAGCGCAAGTCAGATTCGAAGGGCAAAGCAGGGCCTCAAGGAAGCAGGGAGATTGGAAGAGCCGGACGTAGGCGAAGGAAGAATAACTGTGTGAGATGCGGGGGCCGCGTAGCTAGGCGGATTCAAGGGCAGCGTGGGGAAGCGGAGACGACCACGACCAACCAACCGCCACGCGTCAACCGAGGCCGTAGGCTTTTGGGGCCCGCGGCGCTACGAACTTCACCCTTGGCTTCGCCACAAAGCCAAGCCCGAGCGCGCCTTGGCCTCGGGGGCTACTGTCGGCGTTCTGGGAACGGGGATCCCCAGACTTGCCAGCCTGCAGCCCAAGGCGTGGCTAAGCCAGCAGGCCGTACGACCCATCTTCATCAACAAGGCATCCGAGACCCTCGCGAGGGGCCAAGCCTCGCGAGGCGGACGACGCAAGACCTCCTCAGGAGTGGACTAGTCAGGCAGCCTCGCGAGGAGCGGAGATATCAAGGCGGGGCAAACCTCACGAGGCTCTGGTGACGTGAGCCATGACGATCGGCACCAGGGGGCGCCAGGCGGGCGCCTGCGCGCGCAGTGTCCTTGTTTCCTCTTTGGTGCTAAGGAGGCCAGCGCAGGCGAGGAGTACCGAGGCATCAGGAAAAGGTTGGGATATCGGTGCAATGAGACCGAGACTAGAAGGACGGCAAGACGGAGGTCATCGTGGAGCCCAAGACGGCGTCACCACCAGAGCTTTTCGCAGGCGAAGACCACTTTGTCAGGATAGCTTGTACTAGCTGTCCACCTTCAAATTTGCCCGCTGTTGTTGGCTCCCTTCCCGCTCAATGTTTGGGGAGAGGACCAGGGCCTATATAAGTAGAGCTAGCCACCAAAGTAGGGGCATCTGATCTTGGACTAGATCCTCACATCCACAAGTCCGTAGAGCACAAAAACACCTCAACCTCAGGAGGTTGTTCTTCCCCTTGTACTGTTCATCATCAGCCCAAGAGGCAATCCACCACCACCACAGTGGAGTAGGGTATTACACCACAACGGTGGGCCGAACCAGCATAAATCTTGTGTCTTTGTGTTGCGAGTTCGTCGAGTTCGTCCGCGAGTACTTAGCGAGCTAGGGCAAAGATCGGTAGGAGGGAAAGACTTCGCGCGCACCCTAGTATTCGAACCTTAAGGGTTTGCCGGAACCCCACATCCGACAGCGGCGCCTCTATATCGGGCCACGTCGCGACGTAGCTCGGAGGGAGTCCGTCTGCGGTTTTCGGCCCGGGCGTGATTATGCTTGTCACGTACGGCTAGGTAGCCATCATCGCGTGTAGAGCCACACCCCCGCGATCGGTAGATCGATCTGGTCTGTCCTGCTCTACTATCCAGGTCCTGTCGCAGGTCATATGTATATCCCTAAGTTGTTTTATCTCTGCCTTTACGGCGAGGTAGTACGGGCTGGTGTTTGGCTTGAGTTGTTGCTTTGTCCCGGCCACGTGGTGGTCGGTCAACCGCATTGCGAGATGATGGTACGGGCTCCAGCGCCTCGTCATCGAACTGAGGTAGCAATTTGCGCTTCGGGTAACTTTTGGTTGGGTGCTCGAGGCCGTATTCCTCGGCTGCCAGGACATTAGTCCATCTATCGTTGAGCAGATCTTGATCAGCTTGAAGCTGCTGCTACTTCTTTTTCAGGCTCCTTGCAGTGGCTATTAGCCGGCGCTTAAAGCGCTCCTGCTCGAGAGGTTCCTCAGGCACGATGAAATCCTCTTTGCCGAGGCTCACATCATCCTCAGAGAGTGGAAGATAATTACTGTCCTCCGAGTCTTCGTTTACGGCCTGTTCATCGGGGCTTACTCGCCCATCTTCCCGTTCGTCCTGTTCGGAAGTTGGCTCAACGGGGTCTTCATTGTCTTCGGCATCATCCAGAGTATTGTTTTCTCCTGTGCCGGTATTGCTGTCTTTTCCGCGGCGTGATTTAGAGTGGCGCCGCTGACGTCGGCGCTTTGGTTATAAGCCAGGAGGTTTATGCTCGACTAGATCTTCCTTGTCGTCGCCGCTATTCTCTTTGGGTGTATCCACAATGTATACGTCATACGAAGAAGTGGCCGTCCAGCGTCCGATGAACGGCAGGTTTTGGGGCTCCTCTTCTCCGGCATCGTCGTCTATACCATCGATGTTTTCGGAGTCATAATCGAGCATGTCTGTTAAGTCCTCGACAGTGGCTATATAGTGGGTGGTGGGTGGGACGTAAAGTTCCCTGCTCTCAGCCCCTAGCCCAAGCTGGGCGTAGTTCGGATGTTGCTCCTCTGTAATGATAATGGATCGCATTAAGTCCAGAGCCTCGCTTAAAGGCGAGGTTTGATTAGAGAGAAGAGAGTCCGTGGAGTATGGAGGTAGGGAGACCCCCTGGCCGAACTCGCGCGATGCCGGTCCTGAGAATTTGGAACCAGTATTCGGGGAAGAGTCCAGCTTTGCGATGGGTGCCGGTGACACTACTTCCTCCGACTCTCCTGTACTGGGTTTAGGGGCCGCAAATGGTCCGGCGAGCTCAGGGAGCCTGTCTTCGGGTCTGGCGACACGCTCCGGGTATAAGGCCAGAGCGGAGGTTGGGGGCGCGAATCCTTGGAAGATCAAGTCTCCTCGGATATCAGCGACATAGTCCAGATTGCCAAAACTAATCTGGTGGCCTGGGGCGTAGCTGTCGATTTGCTCTAGATGGCCAAGCGAGTTGGCCCGCAGTGCGAAGTCACCGAACACAAAGATCTGGCCGGGGAGGAAAACCTCCCCCAGGGCAGCATTGTTGTAGATGATTGATGGAGCCATCGAACCTTCTGGTGACGACGCAGCGGAACTCTCAATGAAAGAACCAATGTTGGTGTTAAAACCGGCGGATCTCGGGTAGGGGGTCCCGAACTGTGCGTCTAAGGTCGATGGTAACAGGAGACAGGGGACATGATGTTTACCCAGGTTCGGGCCCTCTCTATGGAGGTAATACCCTACTTCCTGCTTGATTGATCTTGATGAATATGAGTATTACAAGAGTTGATCTACCACGAGATCGTAATGGCTAAAACCCTAGAAGTCTAGCATGTATGATTATGATTGCCTCTACGGACTAAACCCTCCGGTTTATATAGACACCGGAGGGGACTAGGGTTGTACAAAGTCGGTTACAGAGAAAGGAATCTTCACATCCAAACGCCAAGCTTGCCATCCACGCCAAGGAAAGTCCCATCCGGACACGGGAGAGAGTCTTCTGTCTTGTATCTTCACGCCCATCAGTCCAGCCCATGTCCAACAGGTTGGACGCCTGGGGACCCCTTAATCCAGTACTCCCTCAGTAGTAAGCAAGCTTCTCCCCGTCCTACGACTCTGCAAGCCACCGCGCCCGTGGGCGGGGGAGACGACTATCGGTGTCAAAACCGGCAGATCTCGGGGTAGAGGGTCACGAGCTGTGGATTCTCGGATCAATGGTAACAGGGACGATGAACACAGTGTTTTACCCAGGTTCAGGCCCTCTTGACGGAGGTAAAACCCTACGTCCTGCTCTTGTTTATATTGATGGAGTATCAAGTACAGAGTTGATCTACCTCGAGATCATATGTTGTGGTCTAAACCCTATAGGTATGATGATTGATGTCATAATGATCTAGCATATATCTATCGACTAGCCCGGCCTCGGCTTATATAATGTACCAGAGGCCTAGGATAACAAGAGTCCTACTCGAATACGTTGGTGGAGAGGAGTCCTTGTCTTGATCATCAAGTCTTGTGGAATACTCCTTATATGTGGCATGGGCTGCCCGAAGTGGCCCATGAGTAAACCGCCGTGGGGGTCCTCGGGCCGATCCACCTGGTCGGAAGACGATGTGGTGAGTACCCCCTAGTCCAGGACACCGTCAGTAGCCCCCTGAACCGGTCTTCAAGTTGGGGACACTCCTTGATTCTTCCGAACTGTTCTTCGTCTTCGGTCGTCGGTCTTGAAAACTGGTTCAACAAATCTTCTTATCTTCGATCTTTGAGGATCACCGAACTAAATCCGAAGAGTTTACACCTCGTGTATCCGAGGAGCCCCTTTAAGTTATCGGCCTTTATCAATGCCTTTATTATTTTTACGCCCACCTCGGGTTTGAAGTAGTTCCTGGGCGGCGGTGTCCTCTTGCATCCGAGCTCCAATGCCGGACTGCATTCGAGGTATCTTTTGCACCCGAGCACCAACATCGGACTGTATCTGAGCTCCAACGCCGGACTGTATCCGAGCTCCAACGCCAAACTGTATCCGAGTTGTTATAGATCACCTTGGCTTGAAGAAGTTTAAAGGAGGTTAGCCGGGCTTAATGCTGGAAATGCGCTGTATAGAGCCAACCACTTGCATCCGAGCTTTATGTCGGACTGCTTCCGAGGTGATGCACCACCTCGGCCTTGGGCTGATTGTTTACGAATTTTATTTCCGATGCGTGTAAATTTATTTGCTGTCAATATGTATAAACAGTAGCCCTCAAGGTGTGTGTCGGCCTAAAACCCGAGATGCACCTGAAGGAAAACATGAAACCACTGATCCTAGTAGCCCCTGAGACTCTGGTCGATGTGCGAAATCGGCCTGAGGATCAACTCCTAGCTCGGCAGCATACGTAGGAATAGAAACGCAGTGTAGTATATTAGAGATAATAGTGATCGGCGAACGGGCCCTTGAGAGAGGGTCTTGAGAAGTTGTCGTAATATATTAGCTTGATGACAGATAGGTCCAGATGGTACCTGTTGTTGTCTGAAGATGCGTTTGCCTATAGTTCGGTCAAGCCGAACACTAAGCACTTTGAATTTTCTGCATTGAACAGGCAATGCAGTAGCCCCCAAGACAGTGGTCGGGTGGCAACACCAGATCAGGGGATCGATGTGCCCCTTTAATATTTGTAAATAATAAGCCCGAAGCCCAGTAGCCCCCGAGCCTTAATGCGGGCACGGGTGGCCGAATTAAGGATCGATATCCATAGTAAAATCACAAATTATGTGTAATGACTCTATGTATCCAAGGACTTTACATCATTAATGCTCGGATCCGCATTGTACAAAACTTTGTTGACCGACCATCGACTTCAACCTCTTCGGCCAGTAGCCGAGGAGTGTTTTCCTTCTTTATAAAGCCGTTATAAGGCCAAAGATTTATGAAAAAAAAGGCAATCCGGCCATACGGTTTTATAAACAAAGGTACACGGAAAGATATGTTATATTACGTTTTAACGTAAGAAACATCTTCCAAAGAAAATAGTCCCGCTATCGATTCCTTTCTTTGGGTCATCATGCTTATCATGATCATGAAACCTCACCTCCGATCAATGTGGGAGGAAAATATTGAGGATTTAGTTCGGGGAAAGTTCCCGAACTCTATGGTATCAATGAACCAAAATTTTCACTTCCTCGTTGCCGACCAATGTGATCCTTTAAGATTGCTAGCTTTCGGCTTCACCCAGTCTGAGGTACTTACTCGGATGACCTGGTAGTAACAATCACAGAGGTGCTCCCTTTACCACCTAGCCGAACAATCGGGAACGTAGGTATAAGCACAGGAGCCAGGCAACCCAGCTTGGCCAAAATCTTAAGTCAAATTGATGCATATTTATGGCTTTATAACGATGATTGCGGAAGGAGGCCCTCGTATATTAAATACAAAAGTTGATGATAGGTTTGTTTTGACTCCATTGCGATCGTTTATCATTTGAAAGTGGCCCATTGTCGGCTTCCACCCCCTTGTAGATACTATGCAGGGTGTTTTCGCAATAACAAAACAACCCTTAGCCGACGTCTCGGTGCCCGAAGGTGGTTGTGTTAGCGGAAACGAGGCAATCAGATATGCGGGCTTTATAACTTTCACTTAGTCATAGGAGCTTAAAGTTGGGAAGCCAGTTACTAGCCTCCAGTTAGTGTTCGGCAACAGTCGAGGTCAAGCCGTAAACACTTCGGCCAATGTTATGAACGGACCGTCATTTAACATGGGGTGACCTCTATCGATCTTATAATTTAACACAGTTATCGGATCGCTGACCAGTTTATACTTATTGTGATAGTTAGTTTTCAGCTTTCTCCACTGAGGCGCTTAACCATGCCAGCTGGAAGCACAATTGCAGTGGTAATCCCTTTGCGCACCTAGCCGAACAAAGCGGAACGTAGGAGGCAAGCACAGGAGCCGGGCAACCCAACTATTGACCGAAGACACAATTCGAAACTGATGCATATAAAGCAATATCCGAGAACATTTTGCCGAGGACTCCTCGGAGTACCTTGGCTTTTGGTGGGTTCGGCTCAAGTCATAGCCCCCCGTTAAAAGTGTTCGGCAGTGTACTGCGGGATTTATGCTCGGACCCAACACTGAGTTGTAGGTCGGTAGGAAAAATGCCGAACTATGGGTCGAAAAAGATTTCCCAAGATGGATTATTACGCAGGGTACCTCAGTCAAGAGGATGCCCCGCCTCATAAAATAAAAATGCAGAAATAGATCAAAACTGCCATAAGCTTAAAAAACCGAAAAACTTATGCGGAAACTCTACATCCGAACTAAATCAAGTTAATTGGTGCCAATCCGAAAATTGGTCTTAAAATTAGTTTGTGCTTCCGTCGTGCTTTAACATGACACGTCCGATCTCAAGACTTCAAGTGGGTCAGCCTTCGGCTTCAACCTCCTATCCCAAAGGCGGAGTGCTTCTCATGCCGGGTTAGCGAACTAAACTCGACCGGCTTTAGAGAGAAGCCAGGCTACCCAGCTATTGACCACACACTCGAGTCGAGGAAGGAATGATATAGAAAGGTGTTGCAACGAACAAGAAGAAAACACATTTATTATAAGACGACTCATATAAATTTTAAGAGCCCCCAGTTAACATGGGTAAAGGGAGTTTCTTTTAACAAAAAACTCACATGAGCACCGTCGAACCGAACACAGATTAAAAATTTAAAACTTTGAGCATGAAAGCGATTTAGCTAGTTAATGTGCTCGGCATCGATGACGCGGTCCGAGTTTACGGCGGGACGAGGTCCCAGCCCCGAAGCCGGTCCTGAGATGGAGGAGCGAAGAGCTCGGCACTCCGAAGTGGCGACACAGCATGACCAATGTGGCGAGGTGGAACCCCCCGTCCGTCCAAGGCGACGGAGCAGGCCGACAGTATGACGCCGAAGTTCGCGGCGTGGGTTAATGAAGTGATGACGAAGCCCCCGGTCCAGCCGAGCTGACAGCGCTGCCCAATCCGAATCATTTACCTGTGCACAGAAGATAGTGCAAGCCGGAGATAACAGTAATAAAAAAGGTTACATGATTAATAATTCATGCAAAGTGAGTAATAAAAGAAATATGGCCCGTGCGCCAAACACCTGACGAGGTAGTACCCTCTTGATGATGCCGAAGTCCCCGAGGCAACCGAACATGTCGGTATGGCAATTCAATCAACAAGATGATCATGCGAGCCGATTTATGCCAATTGGGATGATGACGTTGGCTTGCCGAAGTGGCCGCGTGCGGCAGTCAAGGTTGATCACCTACACATATAAAATAGTGCGGTCCAAAAAGAATAATATATATATAATCCTTGCATAATTGCTTTTCGCAAAAATAATTTATTTAAAGAGATGTGGCCTGGCGCCGAAGCCAATGTCGATGCAGGGCATCAGAATCACGCGGTGAAGGCGTGACAAAGCCAGAATTTGCAGGCCGGTCTGAGTTCCGGATGCGGCTTTCGCTGAATTGTATACGGAAACTGACTGAACCACCATGCGACCGTCGTTCATGCGGCCACCATTTGACAAACCTGTGTATAGATGATGGAACAAACCAGAGTAATAATTCCTCGGGAAGAATAAACCCAAGAAAGAAAAAGTTACTAGGATTAATAACACCTGGTTTATCTGTTGCAGCAATATGAAGAAAGGTTGCTCCCAAAATTGGGACTCAATCCGCACACCCATTGCCTGATGGGCGATGAACCGATGGCATGGCGATGCTGGGAAAGGTTGGCTCGCCGAGGCAAAGCCCCTGGTCCGGCTAACGTGACGAAGCTGGTTGCCGGGGACGCCGAAGTCTCTGGGTTGGGTTGATGAAGAGATGGAGAAGCCCCCGGTCTAGGCCGAGGTAACGGAGCGGGTCGGTAAGGAGACATTGCAGCTGCCATGTCAGCCGAGGTGTTGAAGCAGTTCGGCGTGATGGACATCATCTTGAAGATGCAACTGTGCGGCCATGCCGACGCTGGTCACAACTTGTGACGCGGTCAAAGACAGATTGATGAAGAGACTGAGCAGCGATGTCGGCGCGCCTGACCCGTGCAATCCGTGGGGTGAGGCTGTTGGTGATAATTTAGTCTTCACGATGCCGAACTCTTGTTTGGCTTGCCAAGCTGATGATCCGATAAGGCTGGGCTCGGCTCGATGAAGCGATGATCCGTCTGGTGCAGGTCGGCAACCGTGGAGTAATGTTGCCGGACTGGTTTGACACCAGCACGACGGTGAAGGTTACCTCTGAAAAGGAACAAAATTTGTGAGCATGTGTTTGGAAACGAAACAAAATACCCTAGAAAGAGATTCTTCCAAAAAGGTTGTCCAATATCCTGTTCATGAAGCAAGATGAATTCAGATCGGATTCGTATTCGCGCAGAAAACAGATCCGAAAAGTGATGCACTAATCGGAAGGTTTCCGGAGTTTGGACGGTCTGATCGAGCTGAAATTTTGAGGGTCGGTATATATAGGAATTCCGCAGCTAATCAACGGTTGGATCTTCCAAAGGACGTCTGAGCTAGATGCTGGACACCACACTCCAAACTCATCTGGATTCCCGTCCAGTTTCGCCAGGGCTCTAGTATATCGGTGATCGACGGAGATTGCTCCATCGGAACACGATGAAATTTTACGGGGTTGTTGTAAACTCAATTCCGCACAATTCCACCAAAGGAATCATCAAAACGATGTTCGAGGTGGTGGTGGCAGCGGATACAAGTTCGCTGTCGAAAAAACAGCACGGTCGCCCGAGGGCAATGTTGACGTTGAGCCCCCGAGCTCCATGGATGATTCCTCCATGATCTTGATAGCAATCGGAGTTGATGATGACGAGGACATATGTCTGATCTTGACGATCGGAAGAAGAGCCTGGTCCTCGGACCAGCCGAGGCGACCAGTCGAGCCAGCGATGAAGACGCTGATCTCGCAATTGATCTGCAGACCAGCCATTGATCCATTGTCGATCACACAATGGAACTGTCAATGAAAGCACCAATGTCGGTGTCAAAACCGGCAGATCTCGGGCTAGGGGGTCCCGAGCTGTGGATTCTCGGATCAATGGTAACAGGGACGATGAACACGGTGTTTTACCTAGGTTCGGCCCCTCTTGAGGAGGTAAAACCCTACGTCCAGCTCTTGTTTATATTGATGGAGTATCAAGTACAGAGTTGATCTACCTCGAGATCATATGTTGTGGTCTAAACCCTAGAGGTATGATGATTGATGTCATAATGATCTAGCATATATCTATCGACTATCCCGGCCTCGGCTTATATAATGTACCAGAGGCCTAGGATAACAAGAGTCCTAGTCGAATGCGTTGGTGGAGAGGAGTCCTTGTGTTGATCATCAAGTCTTGTGGAATACTCCTTGTATGCGGCATGGGCTGCCCGAAGTGGCTCATGAGTAAACCGCCATAGGGGTCCTTGGCCCGATCCACCTGGTCGGGAGACGATGTGTTGAGTACCCCCTAGTCCAGGACACCGTCAAGAGCGTACTAAGGAAGCTTCTCCTCGTTCTGCGAGTTGATGGGACACATCAAAAGTAATACGTACAGAGCATCTCCAGTGTATAGAGCCTTGCCTCTAAGGTAATCACCACATGGTTTGCCTCTTATCAAATGAAAAAACCACAATGTATAGAGACTCTAACCAGCCTCTAAGGTGGGCCCGAGCATAAATTTAAAAAGTACTGATTAGCAACACATTCGTCCAATCAGTACTACTTCTCTTGTACTCCTACTTTCTTATGCTTCTTAAGGCTGACAATTGGGACCAGATGGAATGTTACATTGTCAAAGGAAGCCTCTAAGGTTAGACGCAATGCTAGCCAATTTTTGTTAGAGGCAGTTCATGCAATGTATAGAGGCCTGCCTCCAAGAGGAGAGAGGGCTCAGAGGAAACAAAAAGCATACATTGTGGATGCCCTAAGTGCCTACTTTCTGGTCTATATGACTCAATTTAAAATCCACAATGCATCCATAATAGATGCTGAGTGGTGGAATAAGTTCGTTACTTCCATAGTTCGCAAAAGTACTGAGCATGTGAGATGGTGAACGGAGGGAGTATGATACCATTAGTACTACAGTTCTTTTGGAAGGGTTGTACTAGTCCCTCCCATTCACATGTTCCCATTTCAAGCTTCAATAAAATGCATTTTGGAGGCTAACTTTGACCACATGTTAGAGCAATAATATGACATCCAACTTACACAAATCTTACCATCAAATCCCTACGTGGTCATTATACTGCTAACACATGATGCGTTGCAATTAGTACATAGATACAGTAGTAAACACTCACTATCTAGTAGGAGTAGTTCTAGTAGTACTCTACACTACTACTACTATGAGGCCATCCAACTGTGTCCCGGCAGAAGACCGCGGACAGCGATTATTATTTCATGAAAACAACACATGGCAAAATTTGTTTTCACACAGCAAAATATCCATGAAAACAACACATGGCAAAATTTCACGGAGAACGAGGGATTTGAATGTGCTGGGAGGGTGGGGCTAGGAGGGGTTGTTTATCTTGCTCGGGGTAGCCAAAATATTGACGACCCTTTTTGTCCACCCTTGCCTTTGCCACCGATTAACGAGGAAGAGCTCGGGTGCTCATGCATCCTCCATCGTGCGTGTTGGCGACGAGCTTGCATGAGCTGTGCTTTTTTTGTCCCACCACGCCGCCCGAGCCAGCCGCAGACCGACCGACGACCCGCAAATTACGCCATCCAACCGTAGCCGCACACATTTTGATAGGAACTCAACCAACCGGACGAAATTCATGCAAACACGTCGATGTTTCACATAAACAATGACGGAATTCATATGAAATACCGGATTTTCATACAAACATGACTGATTTCATTACATTCAAATCAAGTAAGCATTGCTAGTCCTGAACAACACAGGTATAAGAATACCTAGCCTAAATGGTCGCCCACCGACCATTTCTCTTCCTCGTGTCCGACAGTATGATCACCGGACTGTCGGGAGCCCCGGAGGTATATGCTTCAGCGCAAAGCAGGGCTCGCTTCCCCACCGCTCAACTGACTTCGTTGGCTGATGCCCAAGATGGAATCTGAAGGGGGCTTCTCCGCTTCCGTGGAGCCCATGCGGGGTCCACGAAGGTCCTCGCAACAAAAGGATCCGGCAAGACACCTGCTATGTACGCCATCGTCGCCTCTGTGGTGGCCTTCATGGGACCCAAGCAGCGGCGGCCTCCCGTGTTCTACTTTTCCTCGATGATGGCGGCGGACGCGGAGGCGCTAGCCACCAACTTGTCGCTCTCCACGCACCCGGCTTCTGTCTTTGCTTGCATGGCGCAGCCGCAGGCATGCGAGTCTCGGCCACAGAAACAGGAGACGCGGTCGCAGACACGGGAGGCGCGGTACGAGGCGGTGGCGTGGACGGCAGTGACGACGACCGTGCTCCCCGCTGTGCCGGCATGGAGCAGCTCGCCGCGCCTCGTCGAGCTGGCTTGGAGCAGCGAGTTGCTGAACCGCGCGCCGGCTTGGGGCGGGAATTGGCTCCGTCGGGTGAGGGAAGGGAGGTGGACCAGCGAGCTGCATAGCTTGTATCCGGCGGGCTCGGCGGGCCACCCTGCCTGCTTGGATGCCGGATAACTACTCTGTTGGGGAATGTAGCATGTAATTTCAAAAAAACTCCTATGATCATGAAAGATCTATCTAGGAGATGCATAGCAATGAGAGGGGAGAAAGTGTCCACGTAACCTCGTAGACCGAAAGCGGAAGTGTTAGCTTAACGCGTTTGATGTAGTCGAACGTCTTCTCGATTCAACCGCTCAAGCACCGAACGTACGACACCTCCGAGTTCTGCGCACGTTCAGCTCGATGACGTCCCTCGAACTCTTGATCCAGAAAAGTGTCGAGTGGGAGTTTCGTCAGCATGACAGCATGACGACGGTGATGGTGAACTGATCCGCGCAGGGCTTCTCCAAAGCACTACGACAATATGACTCGAGGGGTAAACTGTGGAGGGCGCGCCGCACACGGCCTGGAACAATTGATGTGTGTTAGAGGCACCCCTCCCCCGTATATAAAGGCGGGGAGGGGAGGAGGCTGGCCCTGGGCGCGCCCCAAGTGGGAGGAGTCCCACTTGGGCTCCTAGTAGGATTCGGCCCCCTTTCCTTTTACTGGAAGGGGAAAGGGGGGAGGAGAGAGAGGAGGAGAAAGAAAGGGGGGCGGCGCCCCCTCTCCTTGTCCAATTCGGACTCCTCCCTTGGTGGTGGGGGGGGAGGGGGGCGCGACCCCTTGTGGGCTGACTTGCCTCCCTCCTATGGCCCATATCTTCCCCAGGGGGGTTCCGGTAAACCCCATGTACTCCGAGATGTACCCGATACATTCCGAAACACTTCCGGTGTCCAAATACTATCGTCCAATATATCAATCTTTACCTCTTGACAATTTTGACACTCCTCGTCATGTCCGTGATCTCATCCAGGACTCCAAACAACATTCGGTCACCAACACACATAACTCATAATATGAATTGTCATCGAACGTTAAGCGTGCGGACCCTATGGGTTTGAGAACTATGTAGACATGACCGAGACACATCTCCGGTCAATAACCAACAGAGGAACCTGGATGATCATATTGGTTACTACATATTCTATGAATATCTTTATTGGTTAAACCGTAATGACAACATACGTCATTCCCTTTGTCATCGGTATGTTACTTGCCCGAGATTCGATCGTCGGTACCTTCATCCCTAGTTCAATCTCGTTACCGGCAAGTATCTTTACTCCTTCCATAATACATCATCCTGCAACTAACTCATTAGTCACATTGCTTGCAAGGCTTATCATGATGTGCATTACCGAGAGGGCCCAGAGATACCTCTCCGATACTCGGAGTGACAAATCCTAATCTCGATCTATGCCAACCCAACAAACACCTTCGGAGATACCTGTAGAGCATCTTTATAATCACCTAGTTATGTTGTGACGTTTGATAGCACATAAGGTATTCCTCCGATATTCGGGATTTGCATAATCTCATAGTCAAAGTAATATCTATAAGTCATGAAGAAAGCAATAGCAATAAAACTTAACGATCATTATGCTAAGCTAACGGATGGGTCTTGTCCATCACATCATTCTCCTAATGATGTGATTCCATTCATCAAATGACAACACATGTCCATGGTTAGGAAAATTAACCATCTTTGATTAATGAGCTAGTCTAGTAGAGGCATACTAGGGACACTGTATTATGTCTATGTATTCACACATGTATCAAGTTTCCGGTTAATACAATTCTAGCATGAATAATAAACATTTATCACGATATAAGGAAATATAAATAACAACTTTATTATTGCCTCTAGGGCATATTTCCTTCAGTATCCCACTTGCACTAGAGTCAATAATCTAGATTACATTGTAATGATTCTAACACCCATGGAGTCTTGGTGCTGATCATGTTTTGCTCGTGGGAGAGGCTTAGTCAACGGGTCTACCACATTCAGATCCGTATGTATTTTGCAAATCTCTATGTCTCCCTCCTTGACTTGATCACGGATGGAGTTGATGCGTCTTTTGATGTGTTTGGTTCTCTTGTGAAATCTGGATTCCTTCGCAAAGGCAATTGCTCCAGTATTGTCACAAAATATTTGCATTGGACCCGATGCACTAGGTATTACACCTATATTGGATATGAACTCCTTCATCCAGACTCCTTCATTCACTGCTTCCGAAGCAGCTATGTACTCTGCTTCACACGTAGATCCCACCACCACGCTTTGCTTGGAACTTCACCAACTGACAGCTCCACCATTCAATATAAATACGTATCCGGTTTGTGACTTAGAGTCATCCAGATCAGTGTCAAAGCTAGCATCGACGTAACCATTTACGATGAGCTCTTTGTCACCTCCATAAACGAGAAACATATCCTTAGTCCTTTTCTGGTACTTCAGGATGTTCTTGACCGCTGTCCGGTGATCCACTCCTGGATTACTTTGGTACCTCCCTGCTAAACTTATCGCAAGGCACACATTAGGTCTGGTACACAACATTGCATACATGATAGAACCTATGGCTGAGGCATAGGGAAAGACTTTCATTTTCTCTCTATCTTTTGTAGTGGTCGGGCATTGAGTCTGACTCAACTTCACACATTGTAACACAGGCAAGAACCACTTCTTTGACTGATCCATTTTGAACTTCATCAAAACTTTATCAAGGTATGTGCTTTGTGAAAGTCCAATTAAGCATCTTGATCTATCTGTATAGATCTTGATGCCCAATATATAGGCAGCTTCACCGAGGTCTTTCATTGAAAAACTCTTATTCAAGTATCCTTTTATGCTATCCAAAAATTCTATATCATTTCCAATCAACAATATGTCATCCACATATAATATTAGAAATGCTACAGAGCTCCCACTCACTTTCTTGTAAATACATGCTTCTCCAGAAGTGTGTATAAAACCATATGCTTTGGTCACCTCATCAAAGCGTATATTCCAACTTCGAGATGCTTGCACCAGTCCATAAATGGATCGCTGGAGCTTGCACACTTTGTTAGCACCTTTAGGATCGACAAAACCTTCTGGTTGCATCATATACAACCATTCTTTAAGAAATCCATTAAGGAATGCAGTTTTGATATCCATTTGCCAAATTTCATGATCATAAAATGCGGCAATTTTAAACATGATTCGGGCAGACTTAAGCATCGCTACTGGTGATAAGGTCTCATCGTAGTCAACTCCTTGAACTTGTCGGAAACCTTTCGCAACAAGTCGAGCTTTGTAGACAGTAAGATTACCATCAGTGCCAGTCTTCTTCTTGAAGATCCATTTATTCTCTATGGCTTGCCGATCACCGGGCAAGTCAACCAAAGTCCACACTTTGTTCTCATACATGGATCCCATCTCAGATTTCATGGCCTCAAGCCATTTCGCGGAATCTGGGCTCATCATCACTTCATCATAGTTCGTAGGTTCGTCATGGTCTAGTAACATGACTTCCAAAACAGGATTACGGTACCACTCTGGTGCGGAACGTACTCTGGTTGACTTGATCTGAAGTTTCATGATCATCATCATTAGATTCCTCACTAATTGGTGTAGGTATCACCAGAACGGTTTTCTGTGATGAGCTACTTTCCAATTCGAGAGAAGGTACAATTACCTCATCAAGTTCTACTTTCCTCCCACTCACTTCTTTCGAGAGAAACTCCTTCTCTAGAAAGGATCCATTCTTAGCAACAAATATCTTGCCTTCGGATCTGTGATAGAAGGTGTACCCAACCGTTTCTTTTGGGTATCCTATGAAGACGCACTTCTCCAATTTGGATTCGAGCTTATCAGGCTGAATCTTTTTCACATAAGCATCGCAACTCCAAACTTTAAGAAACAACAGCTTAGGTTTCTTGCCAAACCATAGTTCATACGGTGTCGTCTCAACGGATTTAGATGGTGCCTATTTAACGTGAATGCAGCTGTCTCTAATGCATAACCCCAAAACGATAGTGGTAAATCGGTAAGAGACATCATACATCGCACCATATGTAATATAGTACGGTTACGATGTTTGGACACACTATTACGCTGTGGTGTTCCAGGTGGCGTGAGTTGTGAAACTATTCCACATTGTTTTAAATGAAGGCCAAACTCGTAACTCAAATATTCGCCTCCGCGATCAGATCATAGAAACTTTATTTTCTTGTTACGGTGATTCTCCACTTCACTCTGAAATACTTTGAACTTTTCAAATGTTTCAGACTTGTGTTTCATTAAATAGATATACCCATATCTGCTCAAATCATTTGTGAAGGTCAGAAAATAACGATACCCACCGCGAGCCTCAACACTCATCGGACAACATACATCGGTATGTATTATTTCCAATAAGTCAGTGACTCGCTCCATTGTTCCGGAGAACGGAGTCTTAGTCATCTTGCCCATGAGGCATGGTTCGCAAGCATCAAATGATTCATAATCAAGTGATTCCAAAAGTCCATCTGCATGGAGTTTCTTCATGCGCTTTGCACCAATATGACCTAAACGGCAGTGCCACAAATATGTTGCACTATCATTATCAACTTTGCATCTTTTGGCATCAATATTATGAATATGTGTATTACCATGACCGAGATTCAACAAAAATAGACCACTCTTCAGGGGTGCATGACCATAAAAGATATTACTCATATAAATAGAACAACCATTATTCTCCGATTTAAATGAATAACCGTCTCGCATCAAACAAGATCCAGATATAATGTTCATGCTCAACGCTGGCACCAAATAACAATTATTCAGGTCTAAAACTAATCCCGAAGGTAGATGTAGAGGTAGCGTGCCGACGGCGATCACATCGACCTTGAAACCATTTCCGACGCGCACCGTCCCCTCGTCCTTAGCCAATCTTACTTTAATCCGTAGCCCCTATTTCGAGTTGCAAATATGAGCAACATAACCAGTATCAAATACCCAGGCGCTACTACGAGCATTAGTAAGGTACACATCAATAACATGTATATCAAATATACCTTTGTTCACTTTGCCATCCTTCTTATCCGCCAAATACTTGGGGTAGTTCCGCTTCCACTGACCAGTCCCTTTGCAGTACAAGCACTTAGTTTCAGGCTTAGACCCAGACTTGGGCTTCTTCCCAATTGTTGCACCTCGCTTGCCATTCTTCTTGAAGTTCCCCTTCTTTCCTTTGCCCTTTTTCTTGAAACTAGTGGTCTTGTTAACCATCAACACTTGATGCTCCTTCTTGATTTCTACCTTCGCAGCTTTGAGCATTGCAAAGAGCTCGGGAATAGTCTTATCCATCCCTTGCATATTATAGTTCATCATGAAGCTTTGTAGCTTGGTGGCAGTGATTGAAGAAATTTGTCAATAACACTATCATCTTGAAGATTAACTCCCTAGCTGAGTCAAGTGGTTATGGTACCCAGACATTCCGAGTATGTGTTCACTGACAGAATTGTCCTCCTCCATCTTGCAGCTATAGAACTTGTTGGAGACTTCATATCTCTCAATTCGGGCATTTGCTTGAAATATTAACTTCAACTCCTGGAACATCTCATATGGTCCATGACGTTCAAAACGTCTTTGAAGTCCCGACTCTAAGCCGTAAAGCATGGCACACTGAACTATCGAGTAGTCATCAGATCGAGCTTGCCATACGTTCATAACATCAGCATCTGCTCCTACAGCCGGCCTTTCACCTAGTGGTGCATCAAGGACATAATTCTTCTGTGCAACAATGAGGATAATCCTCAAGTTACGGACCCAGTCCGTGTAGTTGCTACCATCATCTTTCAACTGAGCTTTCTCTAGAAACGCATTAAAATTCAAGGGAATGGTAACACGGGCCATTGATCTACAACATAGATATGCAAAAACTATCAGGACTAAGTTCTTGATAAATTAAGTTCAATTAATCATATTACCTAAGAACTCCCACTTTAGATAGACATCCCTCAAGTCATCTAAATGATCACGTGATCCATATAAACTAAACCATGTCCGATCATCACGTGAGATGGAGTAGTTTTCAATGGTGAACATCTCAATGTTGATCATATCTACTATATGATTCATGTTCGACCTTTCGGTCTCAGTGTTCCGAGGCCATGTCTGTACATGCTAGGCTCGTCAATTTTAACCCGAGTATTCCGCACGTGCAAAACTGTCTTGCACCCGTTGTATGTGAACGTAGAGCTTATCACACCCGATCATTACGTGGTGTCTCAGAACGACGAACTGTCGCAACGGTGCATACTCAGGGAGAACACTTAGACCTTGAAATTTTAGTGAGGGATCATCTTATAATGCGACCGCCGTACTAAGCAAAATAAGATGCATAAAATATAAACATCACATGTGCAATACAAAATATGTGACATGATATGGCCATCATTATCTTGTGCCTTTGATCTCCATCTCCAAAGCACCGTCATGATCTCCATTGTCACCGACTTGACACCTTGATCTCCATCGTAGCGTCGTTGTCGTCTCGCCAACTATTGCTTCTACAACTATCGCTAACTCATAGTGATGAAGTAAAGCAGTTACATGGTGATTGCATTTCATACAATAAAGTGACAACCATAAGGCTCCTGCCAGTTGCCATAACTTTTACAAAACATGATCATCTCATACAATAACGTATATCACATCATGTATTGACCATATCACATCACAACATGCCCTACAAAAACAGGTTAGACGTCCTCTACTTTTTTGTTGCAAGTTTTACGTGGCTACTACGGGCTTCTAGTAAGAACCGTTCTTACCTATGCATCAAAACCACAACGATGTTTCATCAAGTTTGCTGTTTTAACCTTCAACAAGAACCGACCGTAGTCAAATTCGATTTAACTAAAGTTGGAGAAACAGACACCCGCAAGCCACCTTTAGGCAAAACAAGTTCCATGTCTGTAGGTGGAACAGGTCTCATGAACGTGGTCATGTAAGGTTGCTCCGGGCCGCTTCATCCAACAATACCGCCGAATCAAAATAAGACGTTGGTGGTAAGCAGTATGACTATGATCGCCCACAACTCTTTGTGTTCTTCTCGTGCATATCATCTACACATAGACCTGGCTCGTATGCCACTGTTGGGGAACGTAGCATGCAATTTCAAAAAAATTCCTACGATCAAGCAAGATCTATCTAGGAGATGCATAGCAACGATAGGGGAGAGTGTGTCCACGTACCCTCGTAGACCGAAAGCGGAAGCCTTAGCTTAACGCGGTTGATGTAGTCGAACGTCTTCTGGATTCAACCGATCAAGCACCAAACGTACGGTACCTCCGAGTTCTGCACACGTTCAGTTTGATGACGTGCCTCTAACTCTTGATCCAACAAAGTGTCGAGGGGGTTGCCTCCCTCCTATGGCCCATATGGCCCGGGGGTTCCGGTAACCCCCCCAGTACTCCGATATGTACCCGATACATTCCGAAACACTTCCGGTGTCCGAATACTATCGTCCAATATATCAATCTTTACCTCTCGACCCTTTAGAGACTCCTCGTCATGTCCGTGATCTCATCCGGGACTCCAAACAACACTCGGTCACCAAAACACATAACTCATAATACAAACCGTCATCGAACGTTAAGCGTGCGGACCCTACGGGTTCGAGAACTATGTAGACATGACCGAGACACATCTCCGGTCAATAACCAATAGCAGAACCTGGATGCTCATATTGGCTCCTATATATTCTATGAAGATCTTTCTCAGTCAAACTGTAATGACAGCATACGTCATTCCCTTTGTCATCGGTATGTTACTTGCCCGAGATTCGATCGTCGGTATCTTCATACCTAGTTCAATCTCGTTACCGGCAAGTCTCTTTACTCGTTCCGTAATACATCATCCCACAACTAACTCATTAGTCACATTGCTTGCAAGGCTTATCATGATGTGCATTACCGAGAGGGCCCAGAGATACCTCTCCGATACTCGGAGTGACAAATCCTAATCTCGATCTATGTGAACCCAACAAACACCTTCGGAGATACCTGTAGAGAACCTTTATAATCACCCAGTTACATTGTGATGTTTGATAGCACACAAGGTATTCCTCCGGTATTCAGGACTTGCATAATCTCATAGTCAAAGGAATATGTATAAGTCATGAAGAAAGCAATATCAATAAAACTTAACAATCATTATGCTAAGCTAAAGGATGGGTCTTGTCCATCACATCATTCTCCTAATGATGTGATCCCGTTCATCAAATGACAACACATGTCCATGGTTAGGAAACGTAACCATCTTTGATTAACGAGCTAGTCTAGTAGAGTCATACTAGGGACACTGTGTTATGTCTATTTATTCACACATGTATCAATTTTCCGGTTAATACAATTCTAGCATGAATAATAAACATTTATCATGATATAAGGAAATATAACTAACAACTTTATTATTGCCTCTAGGGAATATTTCCTTCATACTCTTCATAAGCCATTGTACAAAATGGTGAAGGAGGAGATAGGGGAGCCGCGGAGGTGTGCGATTCTTGGCCGACGTCTTGCCTCGTTTTAACAGGAGATTAAATACACAACGAACGGGAGAGCGCGGCCGGTGTTGCATTTAATGCCGGCCCGGTCATCAACGGACGTGTGTCCAGAGTGGGTTTCTCGGCTTCCACACGGGTTTCATGGAGGCGTTTGAATGTGGCAAGGAGGCGTGTTTAGCCGGGCGTGCAGCAAGCGGCGCCCTCGACTCTGACGTACGACACCGCGCCGTTCTTCCGCTGACGTGTGGGCTCGTTGGGTACCTGTCCTGCATGTCAGTGACCCAATGCAGGTAGCGCATGGCAGAGGAGCTTTTGGTAGGACAGGGCGGTCAGAAGCGGGCATTTCATAAACCGATGATTGTTCATTGAGTGTGAAATCATCTATTTCATGTACATAAGCCTACTATATAATGTAAGAGAATCTTAAAATTTTCATATATACGTTGATAGCCCATTCGATACGTTGTGATTCAAAAAGACCGCTGCAAACATCCATGTTTTGCTTATCACAGATAAGATTGATTAATACCCGTAACAATCCATGTCCCTAACAAAGGGGGCATGCACGTATAGGTTGAGCGCGTGTCTTGCATCGTGTACTGTGTGCATGTAGGCGCGCAAGTGTTGCGTGCGTGCATGTGTATGCATGTGTGCATGTGTATGTGTCAGTGTTGCATGCCTGCAAGCGTGCGTGTGTTCGTGTGAGTGTTGCGTGCGTGCATGTGTACGTGCGGGGTGAGGCTACGCGTCAGTCAACTGAATTTTTCATCTTTGGTCAGTCGATTTTCCAGCCGTTGGATACGAAATCAAGGGCCTGCAGTTCATCTTCAACCTCCACCCCCCTGAGCCGCGAGCCACCACCGGTCGAACCGCCGGCCCCTGTCGCCCGCGGCCGGTGGCGCTCCCGGCCACCTCGCCGCCCCGAAACCACTCCCCGCCGCCAGTCCGCCGCCACCCCGGCCATCCATCTAGCCCCCCTCCCCGCCGAGCTTTTTCTCCGGCGATCCCCACGCCACCGCCCCACCACCTCGCCCCCATCGCCGCCGACCACCGCCCCACCC
>NC_057799.1:309901357-309941808 GCF_018294505.1 Triticum aestivum
GATTCAGTCGACTGAAGTGTAGCTAAATCGGTACGTGTGAGTATTGCATGCATGCATGCGGGCGTTGCGGGCATGTTTGTGCGCATGTGTGATGAGTTTGTATTCACCACAGTGGCTCGTGCTGTGTGCAATTAAAACGGTCCGCTCCGCATATCATCACAAGGCAGTCCTTGTCCGCTGTGGTTAGGGGGCGCGGGCTGGCAACCAGAGGTATCACGACTTCGAATCCCCACCGACCAGTAATTTATTACCATTTCTGTCTTTCATATATGTGTTGACGGGTGGGCCCTATGGTAATGTGCACTGCTGAATGTGGACCGTTTGACTGGTCAATTGATCATGTCATTAACAAATTACGGAGCTGTATGGTGAGCCAGTGACCATATGATCACCATGAAATGTATTTTATTAACACAGTACACACTCAAACTACCATTTCTTTCTTTCATATACGCGCTGACAGGTGGGCCCCACGTTTACGCGCGCTGATGGTGCAACACTAGTTGCGCCACGTGGAACGTTTGACTGGTCAATTGATTGTGTCATCAACAAAGTATTTTTTTTAACACGGTACAGACGCAAGCGCTCATATATACGCGCAAACACTCACCGCTATAAGTGCACACACGCAGACCCTACCCCTATGAGCACCTTCGAGAGAGTGAGCCAGCATATGATCTTGAGATTTTACGAAGTCACCATAGGTGCCTCATGGTTGAGGGGAACGTCTCCTCCCACTGAACGCACATCGCTAGAAAATACCGAAATTAATCCAGGATAAATGCGAGCACTAGGAATTTAACCCTGGTGGGCTGGGGAAACCACTATCCTCCTAACCATCCAACCATAGGTTGGTTAGCACCACAAAATGTATATGGTGACCGTGATGAGCTTATTCTGAAGTCCAGTGACTATATCGTGCTTTCACTTCAAATACAATGACCATAAGTGTCGTCAACAAAATACGGAGCACGCATCAAATACAATGTCCGTCAGTGTCATCAACAAAATACAGAGACGTATCATGAGCTAGATACCGTATGATCACCACGAGATTGTGTACAGTGACCGTAATGAGCATATTCTGAAGTCTAGTGACCGTATAGTGCTTTTGCTTGAAATACAGTGACAGTCACGAGTGAATGTGTCAGGGGCATGCATACTTTTAGAGGGCCGAGAGATAGTTTGTGTGCGTTCGTGAAAGTGGTGTAGAAAGAGGGGGTGTCCGATGGAGAAAAGGAGAGATATGCCCTTCGTTTCTATTTCCTGTGACTAATATTTTAGGAGAAAATATAAACATTCACAATGCAGAACAAATATTATTGGATGCACCATGCAATTAACTTTCATGCATAACATTATACTATTGTATATGCTTATTTTCTTAGTGGCCGATTGCATGTGGGGTGTGGTGGGCACATCATTTCTAGTTGTGGTGGGTCAACGTGAGGACTCATTGGTCGGTTCGATCCTGCGCCACATAGGAAGGACCGAGACACGTTATACGAAGACCCATGTGGAGGATTCAGCGTACAAGCCGAAGCTACCAAAGTCGTGGAGGACTCTATCCCCACCGATGATAAGCTGACTATATATGATTTGTAACCCTAGGCCCCGAGTATGTTGTAGAAGCCTGGGGCTAGTTCGTTGATAGTATACACACACGCACAATGCTTGGTATTCACGTGTACTTTGTACACACCCCTATCACAAATATACAGTACCAGGAGTAGGCTTTTTCCTCAACTTCAAGGGCTCGGACTTGGGTAAAACTTTGCCTCATATTACCATCCAGCCTAACAGTCAGGGATATCCTACCGAATGATCTGATGGAATCATATCTGCCAACTACTAAGAGAGAGGTGTGTGTGTGGGGGGGTGGCAATGTGTGCGAGAGAGGCCTAAAGATAATGTGCGTGCGGGAGACATGTAGGCACATATATGTGCCTATAGAGGGCTAGTAGAGACCGTGCGTGTGTATATATGCATGTGAGAGAAATTGTGTTTTCTAACTGAGATTAGTGAAAAGAGTGGTACATAGTAGTCAGAAAGAGAGAGGGAGATATAGAGAGTGTGTGCGTGAGACACGCCGACACCCCGGGAGAGATTGTGAGCATGTGTGAGAGAGAAATGCCGATGTATATAAAGTGTGTGCACTTATGCGTTAGACAGAGAGATATATAGCACGTGCGTGAGAACGGGCCGAGGCATAGTGCATCTACGTGTAAAAGGCGGTTCTACACATTAAATTAAAATATAAATGGCATTATTATTTTTGGATGAGATCATGAATTTTGCAATTTGCGTATGAATGAAAATCGGTCTATCAGACACCCATACTCTATTGAATTCTAGCATGTGCATGTGTTTATTTCATATTATCGATCCATAGAGTGAGAGTGGTTTGAAATCCAGACAATGAATTGCTTTTGCAATTCATATATAGACATTAATTAGTGCACTCCATGTTGTTAGTGTGAAGCACTTTATACATTTTCACTTACATGGATATATTCCAAATTGCTAGCTATGAAATAGAATACATGTTGAATTTAACATAAAGGGGGTTTCAAAGATTCGAATTCATAGGAAGTGCATTCATCTATTTGAATCCGAGATAATGGCATTTGTAAATCAGATCTAAAAGGGGGCATCAATCTTTGTTGTGCATTTGAACATGCTATATATTCATACACATGTCTAACTATTTTTTTGCAACCAAGGAGATTATATCTGGAACCATGCATGAAGTAAAGTCAGTTGCATATTTTTTTAATATATACTCATGTACAATGTATATTCAAATGTACCCCCTCCATTCCAAAATAATCGTAGTTTTAAGATTTTCAAGAGTCAAGGTTTGTGAAGTTTGACAAATCCTAAAAGTTCAATTCAAGAGAACCGAAAACGTTAGTGCTTCTCCTCCCAAATATTGAACGAAGCGCCAAATAAGCCTCTGGTCACCCGAAACCGCGCGAGACTAATATTTGGTGGTAGGAAATTACTGTCCGGACTCTGGCCTGTGTAGCCTATCGGCCCGATGTCCAAAGGTCTAAACCGGGGTAGGTTTGTAACTTCACATGGACGCTGATGTCTACTACGCAACATTATTTTTGTAGAACCATGTTGGGCCACCAAGCGCAGAGTTTTGTAGGACAGTAGCAATTTTCCCTCAAGTGGATGACCTAAGATTTGTCCATCCGTGGGAGGTGTAGGATGAAGATGGTATGTCCCGAACAACCCTGCAACCAAATAAAAGAAATCTCTTGTGTCCCCAATACACCCAATACAATGGCAAATTGTATAGGTCCACTAGTTCGGTGAAGAGATGGTGATAAAAGTGTAATATTGATGGTAGAAATATATTTTTATAATCTGAATAAATAAAAACACCAAGGTAGCAAATAGTAAACGGGCACAAAAATGGTGTTGCAATGCTTGGAAATGAGGCCTAGAGTCCGTACTTTCACTAGTGCAATCTCTCAACAGTGCTAACATAGTTGGATCATCTGATTATCCCTCAAAGTGCAATAAAGAATCACTCCCGAGTTCCTATTAGCGGAGAACAAAAGATAGATATTGATTGTAGGGTACGAAACCACCTCAAAGCTATTCTTTCCGTTTGATCTATTCAAGAGTTCGTACTAAAATAACACAAAGCTATTTTTCCGTTCGATCTATCCAAGAGTTCATACTAAAATAACAACAAAGCAAATTCATATTCATAATACTCAATCAACACAAAGAACTACAAAGAGACCCCAAAGTTTCTATCGGAGAAAAAATAATAAAACGTGCATCAACCCCTATGCATAGATTACCCCAACGTCACCTCGGGAATCCGCGAGTTGAGTGCCAAAACATATATCAAGTGAAACGATATGATACCTCATTGTCACCTCAAGTATTCATACCGCAAGACATACATCATGTGTTCTCATATCTGAATATTCAATCCGACAAGACAAAACTTCAAAGGGTAAAGATTCAATTCATCACAACAAGAGTATAGAGGGGAGAAACATCGTATGATCCATCTATATTACCAAAGCCCGTGAGATAGATCACGAGAGAGAGAGAGAGATTAAACACATACCTACTGGTACAAACCCTCAGCCCTGAAGGTGGACTACTCCATCCTCATCGTGGTGGCCGCTAGGATGCAGAAGATGGCCACCGGAGATGATTCCCCCCTCTTGCAGGGTGCCGGAACGGGGTCTAGATTGGTTTTCGGTGGCTATAGAGCCTTGCGGCAGCGGAACTTCTGATCTAGGTTAACCCCGAAGGGTGTCGGAATACTTGGGAATTTATAGTGCAAAGAGGGGGGCGGGAGGCCACCGAGGTGGGCATAACCCACCTGGGCGCGCCAGGGGGCCCTGGCGCGCCCTGGTATGTTGTGCCCCCCTCGAGGCACCCCCCAGGTGTAGCTCTGGCCCATTGGGTTCCTTCTGGTCCAAAAAAATCTCCGTAAAGTTTCGTTGTGTTTGGACTCCGTTTGATATTTATTTCCTGCGATGTAAAAAACATGCAGAAAACAACAACTGGCACTTGGCACTATGTTAATAGGTTAGTACCAAAAAATGATATAAAGTTGCTATAAAATGATTGCAAAACATCCAAGAATGACAAAATAATAGCATGAATACTTCATAAATTATAGATACGTTGGAGACGTATCAGACGCCAGTCTCAATCGCCGCCGAGAAGCATTCATACGTCATGTGTCGCGGGAAACCACAGCCACCTATGGGACCAGGGGGGGCCCTTGCTGGTTCGGAAGGGTCGACATGTTGCACAAAGAGCAGACGAGAGTGGAACAACACGACAGAGATCACACAGGCAATTTTACCCAAGTTCGGGCCGCCACGAGGCGTAAAACCCTACTCCTGCTTTGGTGGATTGATGGTCGAAAGGTGGTAGCGGAGCGTAGTACACTTGCCCGACAGGGGTTGCCTCAGGACAGCAGCGACTACGCTGGGGGTGTGAGTTATCCAATCTTCTAACCCTTTCTACGGTTGCTATAGGCCTCCTTTTGTAGATCAAGGGGTCACCACAATGGCAAAGTAGTCATTATGCACTGATATGATAGCAAAGAGTGCTATCATACCTAACTCTGCGGGCTGACAGGGCGCATTAAATGCACCACTCAATGTCACCTCGTTGGTTGCCCGGCAAGGCTTGCCGGGCTATCTCGCCAGCTCCGCGCACTACAAAAAAAATACACTTCCGTGATGATACGTGTTTGTGACAGTAGGTCACGTTTTCTGTCATGCATGTACATCCATGACAAATTTATGACAGAATGAAGATAGTCATACATGTGCTGTCGTAGAAGTGTTCCATGACATTACCAAAATTATCATCATGGAAGTGTCCACTTCCATGACGATAAATCGCGCATCACAGAAGTGCTTTCGTCAAGGGTGACCGACACGTGGCATCCACCGTAACGGAACGCCGTTAAGCTATCGGGTCCGGTTTTGGATCCGATAACCCGTTAACAGCCCGGACCAATGGGGATTTTCCACGTGTAAAATTCTCATTGGCTGACGGAAACACGTGTCAGCTCCGCGTTGGCACAAGTGTCACTCATCCAATGGGCGAGATGCGCCTATGATATGTTGACACGTGGGCCAGCCCAAAAGTGGCCCATAAAGTTTAAATGGGCCGACCCAACTAAAGGCCCACAAGATTTTGCGGTCCATAATGGGCCATCCCAGCAAAAGGCCCACGAGATTTTGCATATCATAATGGGCCGGCCTAGCTAAAGGCCCACGATATTTTGTGGGCCATAATGGGCCGGCCCAGCTAAAGGCCCGCGAGATTTTGCGGACCATAATGGGCCGGCCCAGCTAAAGGCCCATCATTCTCAGTTAAGGCCCGTACGGCTAGTGTCAAATCGGCCCGTCAACGGCCTGTCCTAAACTTGTCATCATCGCGACCCATGGTCACTTCTGGCCCGTTAACAGTCCGCTAAGTATATGGTCCGAATTACGGCCTGTATTTCCGGCCTGTTAAAGGTCCTGCTTCATTTGGGCCCATTTACAGGCCATTGAAACTTTCGGCCCATAAACGACCGTGAAGGATTTGGGTCATATTCGACCATGTTTGACATTCAGCCCGTTAGAGGCCCACTATAGATTTGGGCCACTTTCGGCCTGTTGTGATTTTCGGCCTGTTAACGTTGGACGAAATCCATGGGCCATATGTGGCCCAACGTCACACCGGGCCCATTAACGGCCCATATAAAAATGACGATAATCTAGCCCGATCGAACTTCCGGCCTGTTAAAGGCCCGTGTATTAGGTCGGTGCATTTACGGCCCATCCAAATTTCGGCCTCTGAAAGATCCGCATCGTAAATGGGCCCAATCTCACTTTCGGTCTTTTAAAGGCCCATGTTTTTTATGGGCTCGAGATACTTACACCTGTAAACGGCCTATTGTTACTGAGGGCCCCAATTATGTTTAGGCCTGTTAAAGGCCCACTATGGGCACAGGCCTACCAGAAAAATATGGAATCTTATGCTGATTTAGGCCCAGATATTTTTAGTGGGCTACATGTAAATTTCGGCCCATAATCGGTTTTAGCCCAATTGGAATGGGCCCGACGAATGTTGACATGTTGGGCTCCTACGAATCTTTCGGCCGAATACATTACTAAGATAAACCTACACTATACAAAAATAGCATCGTAATTATTACAGCCTTTGGCAGCATCAGAAATGATGTATCACAACAAAAGGCCTGTTGGCATAAAGTTTATAGTCCTTGCAGATAAAAGCACCATCAGATGTATAGAAGCACAGATCATTTGACCTGAGTGCTAATGTTTCAGGCTGTAGCATCTGATGGAGCAGCACGATCTTCACCTTTTTCCGCCATTGCTCTTGAACAACGAAGTGAATGTCTGATAGTCTGGTTTCCAAACCATTCATATCTTGACGACATTTGTCAACCACTATTCTTGTTTCCAAAACAACGTCCATTAGGGATTGGACTTGTGTCTGGAGTACAGATAAATCACTCTGTCTAGCAGGAAGATTTTGTTTAGTAGGTGATTTGGACGAGGTTACCTTGACAACCAACCCAGAATTACACAGGATGGTGCTTTTTGCATTGTTAGTGGAGAGATACTGACGCAGTGCAGCAAGAGGTGACATTGTGCCTATGGTAGCCTCGTCACCTTCAGGTGGTTGTGGCTGTTCAATCATTTTTTCCATAGCTTCCTGAAAGTTTGAACTTGTACATTAGTGTACCAGATAATTTACTAATGAGACAAAACAAACAAAGTAGGTTACACGTTAATACATAACTTATTTTGGTGAACTACTGTAATACATTAGCATGTATTGTAGTGCCAACTACATAATAAAATCACTTTCGGAACATATTTCCATGTAGCATGCCTACTGTATTGTCTATTTCCTCACATTCGTTGACATCTAAGGATAAAGAGACATGGTTTAAAGTAGGATGAACATAGTATGACATCATTCATATCATGGGAAAACAGATATAAAACAAACAGGCTATTTTATCATTGTGTGCGCACGTGAACATAACAACTAGAATACAGATCAAGACCAAAAGAATATCCTTCATCTCTTTTAAACCATGTAATGTGAAAAGATACGTTAAGATAACACTGTATAAAAGTGAACAGAGTAACTGACATTGGCTGCAAACCAAGTAGTTAAATGAACACATCACGGTACCAATCAGTTCAAAGGCAGGAGGAGTAAGGACTTACAACAGCGGCTTGAACTAGTGTGCTCATGCCCTTCATCTTGCTGGTGTGGCAATCCTTGAAGATTTGCACTGCATTCGGTTCAGGTTCTTTTTGGTCCGCACAGGCTTTCCTCTGTATTTGGAACAAGTCAATATAGATACGATAATATGGCACAGAAAAAAGAAGGAAGTAGCAGCTATTTACAAGAGCCTCGCAGAGTGCAATATAGCTACGAGATCCTGTTGTCTGTTGGAATTTCACTTTAGAATGGTTGGTCTTGTTCTTCATACAGTTAGCCTAGAAGAAGATACACTTGTAAGGCACATACATAAATACAAGTTCAATATGTGGTCTGATCAAATACATATAGCCTACCTGATACTTTGGATCAGACCAGTGTTTAATGAAGGTTGTCCAGTCTTCATCTGTAATATATTCCACTGGAGATGTTTGGGCGATTTCATTGTTAGCCTTGCCTTCAAAGTGAGATTTTCTATGGTGGTACCGATACTGTCGCAGAACAGACTGAAAAACATGAGTGCATGCTTGTTTAGTTGCATCATCTTTCGGATCCAACTTGAACCTCATCTGTTGAAAAAAGAATGTGAGTCTTATTAGGAGGATGCTAGAAAGTATGGGACAAAGCAAGACAATATTACTAATTGTGATGAATAACATTACTTACGGATAAATGGTCAACGAAGGTTTTAAACTGGGTATTGGCTTTCTCATTCCTGTACTGGATCCACGTTGGGAGGATACGAGCATGACACCTAACGGCAACGGATGCCTCTGATACTAACTTGCCTGACTCTGTAGCATCACGTGGCCTTTTTAAACCTGCCTCAAAATGGATCTCCATTCTTCCTCCCTTAGATTTTGTTAATCTGTCAAGCATTATCCCTGATGTCTGTTTCCGCTTGCGTCGTGGTGCTAGTTCAACAACGAATATGGAAAGTGTTAGTGTACATCAAACTGTGAGAGTACATATAAAGGAGCATGCAACTGCAACTCGACTCGGTCAGGTTCCGTCTTGGTGTTGATGCTCATGAGGTTCTGATCTTGCCAAGTCCTGTTGTGTCAGCAGTGCTTCAGAAGTAGTGTTAGGCGTGAAGGCAGCTTGGGAACTGGCCAGTTCCGGAGCAAACAAACGAGTAACTCATTGAGATGCTGGCACAGTTGAAGCGGATGCTGCAGCTGGTGGAGCAGGTGATACTGTGTTTGTAGATTTAGCCGGTGGACTTGGACCTTCTACTGCACTCACTACAAAAAAAAGACACATCCGTGACATTTTGGGCCGAACGAAAAAAATTTCTATCATACATATGACACTTCTATGACGATAATTGTGACAAAACCCGGTATCATCATAGATGTGGTGGGCTCCTACTTCTATGACAAAAAATCATGACAGAAAATGGGCTTTTCGTCCTGGGCGGGCCGGAGACGCAGCTGCATGACATTCTTTGGGCCGTCCATGACGGAAAAAACCGTGGTAGAAGCGAGGGGGAGGAAAATTTCGGGGAGTTCCCGGTTACGGTGGGAGGTCGGGGGCCGAGCGATGCGCGTTTCTCTCATACACGTACGCGCGTGTGTGCGAGGCGTTGGCTCTAACTGAACCAGAGCGAGGCGTTGGGCTCTAACTGAACCCGAGCGATTGCACTGCAGGCTACGCGTTACTGAACCCGAGCAATCGATCGATGGCTGCAAATTGAACCCGATCGAGCGATTCCTTCGCTACTGCTGCTAACTGAAGCCGATCAATTGGATGAACGGTGAGCGTTGCGGGGGGAGGGTTGGATGAACAGTGAGCGGTGGCGTTGCCTCTGGATGAACAGGACCCCGTGGTGTGGAGGGCTGGATGAACAGTAGACGGTGGAGGGGTGCCCGTGGAGGGGTGGTTGAACAGGACCCTGTGGTGTGGAGGGCTGGATGAACAGTAGCCGGTGGAGGGGTGACCGTGGAGGGGTGGTTGAACAGTAGCCGGTGGAGTAGCACACGATGGAGGCTGAATGAACAGGAGCCCGTGGAGGCTAGAGGAGGTCGACGGTAGCCCGTGGAGGCTGGAGGAGGTCGACGGTGGAGATGAACAGTATCCCGTGGAGTCCCGTTTTGCGGTATGCCACACCCCTCCCGATGAACAGGACCCCCGTTTCGACCGTAGGAGGTCCGTTTCGTCCGTTTTGCAGTACGCCACACCCCTCCCGATCAACAGGACCCCCGTTTCGACCGTAGGAGGTCCGTTTCATCCGTTTTGTGGTACGCCACACCCCTCCCGATCAACAGGACCCCCCCGTTTCGACCGTAGGAGGTCCGTTTCCTCTGTTTTGCGGTACGCCAGACCGCTCCCGATCAACAGGACCCCGTTCCGAACGTAGGAGGTCCGTTTCCTCCGTTGTGCGGTACGCCAGGCCTCGTTTCCATCGCCTGTTCCGTCCAAGCCCTCCCGATGAACACGACCACGCATTCCGTTCCGACCCAGCCGGTTGGCTCCCACGCGTTCTGTTGCCTCCCGATGAACACGACGCATTCCGTTGCCTCCCCATGAACATGACGCATTCCATTGCCTCCCCATGAACACGACGACGACGCTGTTTCTCCGTTCCGACCCAGCCATGTACACGAGCCCTGGCTATACGTATGCGCGAGTAGGCGTTCGAGACCCCGCCCGTATGTACACATACGTGGCCGTATTTTCTTTCTTGCACCCTGGCCGCTGTACGTACGTGTACATGCTACGTGCGCGCCTCTACTACGACACGTACGCGCCTCTACTATGACACGTGCGTGCCTCTACATCCACCAGTATATATGTACGTACACGTTCGCGACCAGAATGACAACGCTACGTACGCTTCGACCAGGTGGGTCCCGACCGTCACGAACTTCCTTGCATGCGAAGATGTAGCTGGTGAGTCCCAGCAGTCAGGGGGGCGAATCGTTTTGTTTTTGCCCGGACGCACTTCTTTGCGTGCGAAGATGTAGCTGGTGGGTCCCAGCAGTCAGGGGGAAACGTTTTTTTTCGCGAAATACGGTGGCCCGTCTGGTGGGTCCCCGCTGTTAGGTGGAGGAATCATTATTTTGCGCGTAATAAGGCGGCACTTCCTTGTTGCGGCCGTGGACCCAGCTGTCAGCCTCTCCACGTACAGTCCACGTTTGATGGAAGTCGTTCCTTGACCACGTTGACCACGCCGCGCCGAGAGCACCACGGCGGTGGACGACGGCGAGGACTAGGAAGGGGACGACTCAGAGCCGGGGAAGACACAACAGTGGATGCCCACGCGAAGAGGAGTACGAGGGTTCACTGGTTCGGCTGCGGTGTGAGGCTGCTGTGGCCGCAGAATAACAGGGGGTGTGGGTGAGTAGAGGGATGGCCTGGCCAGCGGTGGGAGTAGTAGGGGGCAGTGAGGCCTCCGTGGCTTCACAACCGGCCACGGGAGGCAGGAGCACGCGGCACGATCGGCGCTGGTTTGGGCGGCTGGAGCAAGAAGACCAGAGGTTGAAGAAGCACTACGGCTGTTGGATGAACATCGTACGGTAACAGGAGCTAGAATCGTTCATACTGACTAAGTTGACAAAGCCCTCCGTCCCCGTCAACTTGGTAGGCCCACAAGTCAGCCTCCCACTATGCTGGGTTCCAGCTGGCAGGGGGAGTATTCATTTTTTTGTGCGTAATAAGGAGGCACTTCCTTGTGTGCGAAGATAGCTGGTGCGTCCGACATGTCAGCGGGGGGCACGTTATTTTTGCGAAATACAGAGGCCCTTCCGATGGGTCCCAGATGTCAGGTGGAGGAATCATTATTTTGCGCGTAATAAGGAGGGATTTCCTTGTGTGCGGCCGTGGACCCAGCTGTCAGCATCTCCACGCACAGTCTACTTCCGATGGTGTCGTTCGTTGACCACGCCGCGCAGAGCGCATCCAAGGTGGTGGACAACGGCGAGGCCCCGGACAACAACGAGCCGGAGATGGGAAGACGCGGGAGTAGATTCGTAGACGGAGAGGTGTACGAGGGTTAACTGGTTCTAGTGCGGTGTGGTTCGGCAGTCGGTGGAGAGAACAGGAGGTGTGGAGGGGTGGAGGGATGGCCTGGCCAACGGTGGAGTAGCGCTTCATAGCGAAGCGTGCTAAGCAGAGCTGCTAGCAGCAGGAGGCGGGAGGTGGCCCCGGCGGCGTTGGAGGAAGAAGACGAGAGATTCAAGAGTGATGCCGGTCGTTGGATGTAAATCCAACGGCTAACATGTCAGAATCATTTGTTGACTAAATTGACAACGACTTGCGTTGGCTTCGACCTATTGGCCCACATTTCAGCCTCCAAAAATGTTGCACGTATTCAACCCATTTTTCCGAATTTACAGTCTTTTTTTGCGCGGTAGAATTTACAGTCAATTTGATCTTTTTTTTGAATTACAACCATTAGCTGGGCTGGTTGAACAAATAATGTAGCGTCCATGCGGCCCATTTATTTTATTTCCTAAAAAATTACAGGCCATTTGCACTTTCTCGAAACACAAGATTTTGCTGGGCTGATTCTAATTATAATGTTGGGTTGGGCCAGCAATGTTATCAAAAAATAAAAAGGGGCTGAGCATTTTGTTATAAATATATTTAAATAATAAGTGATATTATTACATTCATCCTTAAATCTTACCAAGCTTTTGTACACAATCACGAGGATTTTCGTGCCAAAACAATCCAGGATTTTATTTTTTAAGAAATTATTTTTATAAGTTAATAAGATGTGGGATATTGTTTTCTTACATATGTAAGTATCTGTTGAATATATGATGACAATAAAAATATTATATAATAACATATAAAATAATTTAAATATATATAATATAGTTAGAAGGGAAACGTAAGTTGGACCTGGCGTTCCTATTCTTATATAGAAAAATAGAACAGACCTCTGCGTTTTCTTCAAAAAATTACATAAATTGGGCTGCCAAAAATAAAACCTCGGATGGGAGGTCCATAGGCCGGTCGATACATGACGGCCCTAAGAAAATACAAACAGGCCTATGGACCTCCCATCCGAGGTCGTGGGCTGCGCATGTTAAAAATGAAAGCCTAGACGGGGCAGCCCAAAACCACGTCCAACACTTGCCAAAACTTCGTCCCTCGTTTTCTCTGTGTTTCGCACACTCGACATTGTGTGGGCATTTTGACTGTGCATCATATGAAGATGTGCTATGCATGAATGTTGATCAACATGATGTTAACTAGCTGGTAGTTCCATTTTCGACCATGAATAAAACTTCCAACATGATGTTAACCCTGTTTGAAAAGGCCGTGTTAATATAAATGCTCTGCCTCTGAAAGTTGCAGTTTCTTATCTGAAACTGAACTTGCAGTTTCTTATCTGAAACCGAAACTTGCAGTTTCTTCTCTGAGAATCACATTGTCTGCACTTTTATACTCCGATCAAACTACATTTTTTAAGTGCTAAAAATAGATCTCTAGAATTCATAAAATACTTAATATGCTCAATACTACAAATCTGAAATTCAAAAGACATTCATATCTGAAAGTACTCTCAAAATACACAACACAAAACACAATTCACAACCTGCAAATGCTGACAACCCTAAGCTCCTCCTGACAATTCACAACCTACCTGACTATTGGACTGGGGGGGCAGGCCCCTCCTATTCCTCGGCGGCAGATAGCCGCCCCGTGAGACGATGTGAATGGCGAGGGAGACGATGGCGGGGAAGCGTCGTCGGGCCAACTGCTTTTCTCCTCTTGCAGTTGGGTTCGGTCGACGAAGACTCCACCGGCTCGCTCTGGCAGGACACCCTCACAAACGGCGCCCTGTAGATGCTCGATCCTTCAATCTCTGGTGGATGCTCCATCTGGGATCGATACTCCCACCACCGCTCCCTCACGATCGGATTCGGTGAATCTGTGCTCCATGGCCCAGAGGAGCAGCTCTATGTACTCCGGCGCGACTCCCTCCGGGAGTATCGCCGCCTTTTCGCTCTGTTGCAGATATTTGGCCATGGATGTCGCCGTCGCCGCTAGTTGGTCCTTGTTGTCAAACCAAGACTGTATCTCCAACATCCTAGCTAGCTTCACAGGGTCGCCCTCTGCGATCCTCACGTATCGGTTGTACTCCTCCATCGATCTACTTCTCCACATCACCTTCACTTGCCGGCGGTGGTTTTTGAATGGAAGAGGAGAGGAGCAGCGCTGGTTTTGGATTAGAATGGGAGAGGAACGACGTTGGTTTTGGACTGGAACAGCAGAGGAGGGGCGGTGGTTTTTAAATGGAAGAGGAGAGGAGTGGCGCTGCATTTAGATTGGAACAGGAGAGGAGCGGCGGTGGTTTAAGAGGAGAAGAGCGGCGCTAGTCTTGGGAGTATTTTTTTGTTGTTTTGCGTATTTTGGGTCAAAGTTTGACCACGTACTGTATTTGACAAGCAAAATGTGAATGCATGTCAGCAAAAATTGTATCGTTTGGTTCGTATCTGAATGTACTTTCAAATTATATTATTTTTGCAACGTATAACATATATTTATGTGCAAAAATGATGGTCACTTATGACCCGGAATAGAAGGGAGACTAGTTAATGTGGGGTCGCTTTCTTAATTGAACGGTAAATTGATTTTGATTTTGATCCAGTCACAGTGCGCCGGCCCTCTCGTCCAATCCTAAATCGCTGCCGCACGCTCCTCTCCCTCTTCTCCATTGCAAAACCACCTCCTCTCCTCTCCGTCATCTCCATTCCAAAACCACCGTCTCGCCTCTCCCTCTTCTGATCTTCTCCATTGCAAAACCACCTCCTCTCCTCTCCATCATCTCCATTCCAAAACCACCGTCTCGCCTCTCCCTCTTCTGATCTTCTCCATTGCAAAACCACCTCCTCTCCTCTCCATCATCTCCATTCCAAAACCACCGTCTCGCCTCTCCCTCTTCTCTATTGCAAGACCACAGTCTCTCCTCCCATCTTCCAAAGCTAGCACCAGACCACTCAGAAGGACATCTATGGAGAGGATGCAGCAGCGAAACAGGCAGATCACCGGCGGTGACCAGGCAAAGTTAGCCAGGTTGAAGGAGATCCTTAGTTGGTTTGACAATGAGTGGGAGATTTCGAGGACGGTGCGGGCCATGTGGCAATGTATGCGAAAGAGCGAGACGGCGGCGATGTACATGTACTCCTCGGCGGTAGTCACGCCGCAGTCCTCCGAGTTCATCAAGTATCTCCTTTGGGCGATGGAGCAGACAGATTCGCCCGAGGCGACAGTCAGGCGGAGGTGGTGGGCGTACAGGTCGAAGGTCGAGCACCTAGAGGATAACGAATCGATCGAGTATGGTGTGCCGTTCGTGAGGGTGCAGAGCCAGCCGGAGCCACAGGAGTATTCGTTCTCCCACCGCAAGAGGAGGCCGGATGGCGCGACGTCGCTTCCCTGCCGTTCTGCACGGTTCCCTCGACGCTCGCCTCGTTTCAAAGGCGGCGGTAGGGTTTAAGGTAAGCTTCGCACTAACCTAATCTTCCACCTGCTCATGCTTACAATCAGTGTGACAGCTAATGAAAATCATGCTTACAATCAGTCTCCGAGTACTACGCCAATCACCCTAAACTAGCTATGGACCTTTGGGTCAAACATGTGACACAGTGTACAAATAAAGAAAAATAGATTGGTGCTTCTTTCAGAAAAGACTACTCCCTAGAAAACTACCAATATAAGCTACCAGTATTTGGTTAGATGATTTGCTGCCGAGAAAGATCCATCCACAGAGAGTGCCACACATCCCATTGGTGGTGGTGGATGCCAATGGGTGCATGCAACATGGTTGGTGTCAGTAATTTTTACTTGGCACACCTCGCACTCTGCATATATGCCGGTTCCATACATACATTTGTGCAGTTCCACCAAAATGCAGATGAATAACCCTGTTTGCATAGATAATGAAAAAGCGTGATTACATTATAGTGGCACTAGTTGATGAAACACACAAAATAAATAGAAGAAAATATTGCGATAGTATCATAGTATGCCATGCTTCGAGGGCGAGATGGGCCCTGCGACGCCTCATACGGTATGCCTCATACTGGACATCGTCCCATGTCTCCCAGATACACCTTCTGCCAGTGATGAACATCAGTGTACAGTGGTAGTACAAGGAGGCGCCTTGAGACATTCAAATCTCTATTTTTGTACATATCAACTAAAATTAAGCACCCCAGTTTGCAGAAACGCTTAAACATTAACAATAGGACTAGTTGATGAAACATACATTAACAAAGAGAAGCACTTTCTTTATCTACATTGGAAATGAAATGATAGAGATGACACTCGCTCTATTTTAACTGTATTATTACTTCATTTTATCAGTGACACTAGGGTCGAGCAGGTGGCAAACGAGGTGTACCGTGCGTCGCAAGGATGGAGGCCGGGGGTGCTTAGACTGGGATGCTGAAGCTGGGTCTTTCAGTCACCAACATGGATGATTCAATTCATGGGACCTTTTGGTGCGGTTCACCTAAAATGAAGCAATGTCCCGTGAGCTAGCAGCTTCTTCTTCAATTTTTTTTAAGAAAAGGGCTCCAGCCCCAGTTCCATTTCCATCAGAAAACGAAACCCACAGAGCTTATTCTTCATTAGTTGCAATAAAATTGAGCAACATCAAGGTTGGTTGTGAGGCTCCTGGAATGCTCAACTATAATTTGGATATCATTTGTGCAGTTCAACTAAGATCGAGCGTGAAATGTATATCTCTGTTTGCACAAAAAAGGTGGAAAGGAGGGTGACTAACAAGTGATGAAACATGCATCAAATGAAAAGAAGCATGTTCCTTATCTGAATGGCAATCCTACAAGGACAATAGCAATTTCTAAAGCATTGGCATTGCTAGATATTAGTGTGGGCATTAGGATTAACTATGACAACCGTTAAATACGACATTACTTTGGGCACGGGAGAGTAGGCGGACCAGGACAGTTGCATTTCTATCAAAAAGAACCAACTTATCTTAATGGGAAATTTTAGCAGGACATGTAAGGAAGTGCCATTGATTCATATTACTGGAGGCATTACATTGAAAACAACATTGGTTTAATGTGTCCTTACTTTTAACAGTGCGACTGCTACATTTTACCAGTGGAATTACATAAGAGTGGCTCGAGGCAACAAACATCAGAACAGGATATCTGGGTTGGTCCCATTTTTGTTCGGTATAGCCACCTTATACTGTGTGAGGCTAGCAAATCTAGTGCTGGACTTACTCTGTTGACTTGTCCCCCAGTCCCCACTTTCTTTCCTTTTTCAACCAATAGATCGGGTTTATATTGAGTTTGTACTGTGTTTCCCTTTATTTCCCTATTAGACCTAGAGACCAGTAGGATAGCCAGTCTCTGCTACTTTTCGCCCCCATTATTTCCTCTTTCGACCAAGTCCTAGATTCAGGTAACAAATCCTCCCCCACCCCACCCCCTTTCTTCCTTGTTTGAACCAAGTAGTACTAGATTCAAGTGCATGAACTAGTTTTACCTCTTAAACGTAAAATAATTAGGTGGTTTTCGAACAGCCGATCGATCCTATCTACGAGGGGGCCTGAGAAATAGTAAAAGATACAAATGCAGCGACGTCAGGAGCTCGGGAAGTAGAGCAAGGCCGGTTTCGAAGAAAGTTATTACTGATGGTCGCCGGGATGTCACTAGGTGGGTGGCAGGAGGCCGGATCTGCCCACACTACGGCAGCGAGGAAGAAGGGGTCGAAGGCCCTCCCTCGCCGGCGGTGCTTGGGAGAGAACGGCAAGGCAGGCTGATCGGGACACGCCCAGCAGTCGGTAAGAGCCTTCGCCGAGGACGACCGCGTGAACGTTGCACCTTCTCACCTTCCCCGGCGGAGAGGATCCGGCTGGATCTGTGACCAGCGGTGAGTAGAGAGAGAGAGAGTGTGTGTGGCCACCGCTGTCGTGTTTAGATCTGGAGAGGCCGAGACAGTGTGAAGAGAGCAACACTAGCAATGTCGGAGTAAATAGCCACGGGTAGCCTAACCGACTGCCCCTGGCTCTTCAGAAAATTATCAGGCCATTTGGGCCTTCAAGCATTTCAAGCATTGGGCCGCCTTCCCTGCCCGGCTGCCTCTGAAGGCGACCCAGCCTTAGGAGGTGACCCAGCCTCAGCAACCTCACCCAAGGATAACCACGGGGTGGCCGACTCCAGGAAGCCGGCCATAGAGGATGCCGACTTCCCAGAGCCGGCCACGAAGAACGCCGACTCCAAGAAGCCGGCCAAGACCGCAACCACCAAAACTACACCCACATAACGGTGACAAGACGGGGTATGGCCACAGTGCGGCCCACTACCCCCGAAGCCCGAGGCAGGCATGGCCACAGGATGCCGTACGGGACGGCCATCTCCTGTCTGGCTCGACACTGTAGCCATGCTGGCCTCAACGTCACCCACGACAGATGCCAGTACGGCCCACGGGCGGCGGGCCCCTTTAGCCAGAGATAAAGGCGAAGGCGGCCCGGCCTCCCCCAGTCGGCCAAGGGCGTAGCCGGCCCACAGAAGCCGGCTACCCCTTCCCTCGAAGCATGCGCCACATTAAGGAGACAAGACGAGGTAAGGCTACAGTGAGAGCCCTCGAGGCGGCACACTGTAGCCACGCTCACCTCGACGAAGCCCTCGTCATCAGGGATGAGGCTACAGTAAGCAGCCGCCGACAAGACCCTAGGCGGTGGGGCCGGCCTGTCGACCAAGAGGCCAGTAGCCGGCGGGACCCAACGGCCGGCGGAGAAGCCGGCGAGCGTAGACACTGACGGCTGGGACCAGCGCCCAGCCGGATTACAATTGTACCCCCGGGGGGTAGGCCTATATAAACCCCCCGGGGCATCCATGCAAAGGGTTGGCTTCTTAGAGTTACACACACGCCATAGAGAGAGGGAAGCAAGAGCTTGCCTTGCTCTTCTTCTCCCTTGAACCCAACAGCTCTAGGAGCATTTGTAGCTACTCTTTCCGATCTAGTGATCATGCGGAGACCCCGCAGAGCAGGACTAGGGGTGTTATCTCCTCGGAGAGCCCCGAACCTGGGTAAGATTCGCTGGCGTGCATGTCTTCGCCTCATCCCGTTTCCAGGCACCGGCGACGTCTTACTGGCACCCACCATGATAAGCCACCCGTTGGCATATGTCGCACCTACCACCCGACATTTGGCGCCCACCGTGGGGCAGGTGCACCGTCGTCCGGAGACCTGTTCTGGACGGGAACCCTCTTCCTCCCCTGCGAGCGCAGCCAGCCTGTTGCGCCCGATGGCGTTTGCCTCGACGCGCTGCAAGGTGTCGACGACGCCTGCGCGGCGAGCTGCCTCGCCGATCTTCTCGGCGAGACTCGCATCTCCGACGAGCCTGCGTCCGACGCAGGCACGGACTACCCCGAGAGCCGCCTTGTCAGCCTCCTCGACCAGCTTCACGTCTCTAGTGAGCCTGCTGCAGATGTGGAGTCGGTTGGCTCCACCGACCCGATGCTCGTCGACTCCGACACGGCGTTGCTCGACGCCTACCCCTCCGACGTGGTGGTCTTCGATGATCCTCTCCCTCGAGCTGACAGCGGCAGCAACGCTGTCACCGAAGTGTTGGTCATCGGCCACGTCGACAACTCGGTCGAGAATGCCCACGACGCCCTGCAAGAGGCGATGCACGACCTCTCCGTCCCCATCCCGGCCGACGCCGACGCCGAGACCCTGGAGGCACGTCGCCTCGCCCTCATCGCGGAGGGCCAGAAGATAGCCTCCATGAGACGCCTCACCGAGGCCCACCAGCGCGAAGTCGACCGCGCCGCCTTCGGTACGCTGCCGCCTCGCGGCGCGAGCCGAGCCGGCTTCGTCCAGAAGCGCGGTGCGGCTATTGCCAGCATGCTGGGGGCAGATCGCCCCGTCTACGCCACCCCGCTCGAGAATCTATGAGCCGCTCAGGCGGCCGCAGAAGAGCTCAATGGGCTGGGAGCCGATGAGCTCCCCTACATGACAAGACGGATCCAGCAGCTGATCGACGCGGCTGCAGAACGGCACGAAGCCGGCGCCCGTGCTGATAGTCATCCCCCACGCCGAGAGCACGCCGCGACGTCCCGCTCGCCGACTGCGAGCGGCGCCCGCCAAAAGAAAGACAAGGAGCCGGCTGCTAGCCGCAGCCGGACTCGTATCACCATCGAGCGAGACGCGGAAGGCCGCCCTCAAGCGGTCGAGCGCCAAGGAAATCTTCCTCCTCCCCCGCCTCGAAGAGAAAGACGTCTCACCCCGCCGCCTATCACGCACCCGACTCTTGGCGACCGACTAGGCCGCCGAGAAGGAGTCAGCGAGAATGACGCCCGCCACCGGATCGACCACCTTGCTCGATCCCTGGCTCTAGAAGAAGAAGACGCTATCGGCCCGCCATGCTTTGGCCCCCGCATCCGAGACGAGCCGTTCCCCAAAGGGTTCTCGCTCCCCAGAGACACGCCCAAGTACAACGGCTCAGTGAAGCCGGAAGATTGGCTCATCGACTACTCCACTACTGTCAGCATAGCCAACGGCAATCGGCGCGTAGCCGTGAAGTACGTCCCCCTCATGCTGCAAGGCACGACGCGCACCTGGCTCAACAGCCTCAAGCCCTACAGCATCAACAGTTGGCTGGACTTCACGGAAGTCTTCGTCCGCAACTTCACCAGCACCTACAAGCCGCCTCCCAAGCCTCGCCAGCTCTCCCTATGCGTCCAAGGACCCAACGAGCCGACCCGCGACTACCTCACGCGGTGGGCCGAGCTCCGCAACTCCTGCGAGGGAGTACACGAGGTCCAGGCCATCGAATACTTCACCGCCGGGTGCCGAGAGGGCACCCTCCTCAAGCACCGACTCCTCTGCGACGAGCCGGCTACCCTCGACGAGTTGCTGGTCATCGCGGACAAGTACGCCACGGCTGACTCCTCGATGAAAACCGAGCTCCGAGTGGACGCCTCCGGGAAGGTGATTGCTCCGGCTCCCAAGACGCCGGCTGGCGACTCCAATCGGCGCCCTTACCAGAACGATCACAAGCGCAAGGCCCCCATGCCGACTTCCACCAGTCGGCAGGTGGCCACAGTTGAAGATGAGCAGCCCGAAGAGCGGCCTGCTCCCAAGAAGAAGGGTGGTAGTCCGGCTTGGCAGCCGGCTTTCTCTTACGAGCAGACTCCCGACGCCCCCTGCAAGTTCCACAGCGGCGCGAAGCCGTCCAACCACAACACCCGAAAATGCCACTGGCTCACCCGAATCTCCAAGGGCGAAGGGTTGTTGCCGCCTCCGCCTCCCGGCCCGCCGCCTCCAGCCCCCTAGCAGCCGGCGGCTCGGCCGGCAGTCAGAGCCATCCAAGATGAGTTCCCTGAAGAATACGCCGCCTACGTCGTCTTCACCAGCCAAGCCGATGACAAGCGTAGTCGGCGCCGTCAGCATCAAGAGGTCAACGCAGTCGCCTCTAGCGCTCCTGAGTTCATGCACTGGTCAGAGAAGCCAATCAGCTGGAGCCAGGCCGACCACCCAGAGGTGATGCCATCCCCTGGCTCCTATGCACTGGTCTTGGATGTCACCCTCGCGACGGAGAGGCGAGCTGCCCGATTCTCCCGTGTCCTGATAGATGGCGGAAGCAATATCAATATACTGTACCGCGATACCATGGAGAAGCTGAACATCAAGGCGAATCAGCTTATGCCAAGCCGAACCGTGTTCCATGGTATCGTCCCCGGCTTGTCGTGCTCCCCAATCGGCAAGATTAAAATGGATGTACTCTTCGGAGACAAAGATCATTTTCGCCGAGAAGCGATCTGGTTCGAGGTAGTGGATTTGGAGAGCCCCTATCATGCTCTGCTTGGCCGACCTGCTCTGGCCAAGTTCATGGCTGTGCACCACTACGCCTACCTGAAGATGAAGATGCCGAGCTCGAAGGGGATCATCACGGTAGCCGGCGATTACAAGAAGTCCATCGAGTGTGCCATGGCCAGTAGCCGGCTGGCCGAGTCCCTCGTGGTGGCAGAAGAGAAGAAGATGCTGGAGCGGGTTGTGGCCATGGCCAGCAAGCAGCCGGCCCTGTCCTCGAACCCCAAAGATTGTGATGCACAGGGCTCGTTCCAGCCAGCCAAAGAGACGAAGAAGATACCTCTGGACCTAGAGAATCCGGCGAGGTTTGCCGTCATAGGGGCAAACTTGGACAGTAAATAGGAAGGCGAGCTCGTCGACTTCCTCCGTGAGAATTGAGACATTTTTGCATGGTCCCCAAAAGACATGCCGGGTGTCCCGAAGGATTTCGACGAGCACAAATTACATGTCCGAGCTGACGCGAAGCCGGTCAAGCAGCCCCTCCGCCGACTGTCAGAAGAGAAGCGAAGAATCGTAGGAGAAGAGATAGCCCGGCTCCTTGCCGCTGGCTTTATCATGGAAGTGTTCTTTCCAGAGTGGCTTGCCAACCCAGTTCTGGTATTGAAGAAGAATAACAAGTGGCGTATGTGTATAGACTACACCAACCTGAACAAGGCCTGCCCCAAGGATCCGTTTGCTCTGCCACGGATTGACCAAGTGATAGACTCCACAGCCGGATGCAAGCTTTTGAGTTTTTTGGATGCCTACTCAGGGTACCATCAGATCAAGTTGGACCTAGCTGACCGCCTGAAGACTGCCTTCATCACACCATTTGGAGCTTTCTGCTACCTGACTATGACATTCGGCTTGAGGAATGCCGGTGCCACTTTTCAGCGTTGCATGCAGAAATGCCTCCTGAAACAACTCGGCAGAAATGCCCACGTCTATGTAGATGATATTGTGGTGAAGACAGAGAAGCGCGGCACCCTGCTGGAAGACCTCAAAGAAACATTCGCCAACTTGCGCCGATTCCAAATCTAGCTCAACCCCGAGAAGTGCGTGTTCGGAGTACCAGACGGCCAGCTGCTAGGCTTCCTGGTCTCCGAACGCGGCATCGAGTGCAACCCCGTGAAGATCAAGGCCATCGAGAGGATGGAGATTCCCACCAAATTGCGAGATGTGCAGAAGTTCACCGGGTGCTTGGCCTCCCTGAATCGCTTTATCAGCCGACTAGGAGAGAAGGCTCCCCCCTTGTACCGACTCATGAAGAAGTCCACTCACTTCGAGTGGAATGACCAAGCCTACCAAGCCTTCCATGAGTTGAAGAAAATGCTGACCACTCCGCCTGTCCTGGCAGCGCCGACTGAAAAGGAGCCCATGCTCCTCTACATCGCCGCGACTAGCCGAGTGGTCAGTACTATTGTTGCGGTCCAGCGCCCGGAAGAAGGCCGAGCCTAGCTAGTCCAAAGGCCGGTGTACTATCTAAGCGAAGTGCTATCCAGCTCAAAGCAGAACTACCCGCACTACCAGAAGATGTGCTATGGGGTGTACTTCGCCGCCAAGAAGCTGAAGCCCTATTTCCAAGAGCATCCCATCACGGTCGTGTGCACCGCCCCGCTCGCCGAGATCATAGGCAGTCGGGATGCATCCGGCCGGGTGGCTAAATGGGCCATTGCACTGGCGCCATACACGATCTTCTACCAGCCCCGCACCGCCATCAAGTCCCAAGCATTGGCCGATTTCCTCGTCGACTAGGCCGAGACCCAGTACTTACCGCCGGCTCCCGACTCTACCCATTGGCGGATGCACTTTGACGGGTCCAAGATGCGCACCGGTTTGGGAGCCGGCATCGTCCTCACCTCTCCCAAAGGCGACAAGCTCAAGTACACGCTGCAGATCCACTTCGCTGCCTCCAACAACGTGGCCGAGTACGAGGCGCTCGTACATGGGCTCCGGCTAGCCAAAGAGCTCGGCATACGCTGGATCCTGTGTTACGGCGACTCAGACTTGGTGGTCCAGCAGTCGTCTGGCGACTGGGACGCCAAGGACGCGAACATGGCGAGCTATCGATTCCTCGTCCAGCAGATCAGCGGCTACTTCGAAGGGTGCGAGTTCCTTCACGTGCCAAGGGCCGACAACGACCAAGCAGATGCCCTAGCACGGATCGGCTCCACCCGACAAGCCATACCGACTGGCGTCTCCCTCCAGCGCCTCCTCAAGCCGTCCATCAAGCTGTCTCCAGAGTCGGACTCAATCTTCGTACCGCCTGTGCTAGATGCAGCCGGATCCGACTGGAGGAACCCCGCAGGCGGCACGGAGATTCCGACAACTGGCCCGGGGACTGCCGTAGTCACACCCGGCCCGGGGACTGCAGCAGTCGGCCCGGGGACTGCAGCAACGCAAGAAGCGGTGGCCGACCCCAATTCCACGCCACCCAACCCACCCACCCGAGTCATGGTGGCTACACTAACAGAAGAAGAAGTCATGGCTCCATCTTGGGCCCAGCCCATCCTCAGATTCCTAGTCAGCAGAGAGCTGCCGGCTGATGAGGTTTCAGCAAGACTAGTGCAACGACGAGCCGGAGCATATGCAATAATCAACAGAGAGCTTGTGAAGCGCAGCGTCACTGGAGTCTTCCAGCGTTGTGTCGAGCCAGAAAAAGGAGTGGCAATCCTCAAGGATATCCACCAAGGCGAATGCGGCCACCACGCAGCCTCAAGATCACTTGTGGCCAAGGCTTTCCGCCATGGTTTCTTTTGGCCGACTGCCTTGGAAGATGCCAAAGAGATAGTCAAGAGCTGCAGAGGATGCCAAGTTTTCAGTTCCAAGCAACACCTGCCGGCTTCTGCACTCAAGACCATTCCCCTCACCTGGCCCTTTGCCGTCTGGGGACTGGACATGGTGGACCCTTTCAAGACAGCCAGCGGCGGCCTGACACATCTACTTGTCGCCGTGGACAAGTTCACAAAGTGGATCGAAGCGAAGCTGATCAAGAAGCTGAACGGGCCGACTGCTGTGACATTCATCACTGACATCACTACTCGGTACGGCGTGCCGCACAGGATCATCACCGACAATGGCACGAACTTTGCCAAAGGAGCACTGGCACGTTTCTGTGCGACACAGGGCATCCGACTAGACTTAGCATCCATTGCCCACCCGCAGTCAAACGGCCAGGTCGAGCGAGCAAATGGACTCATCCTCTCCGACATCAAGCCCCGACTGGTTGTGCCACTGGAGCGCTCGGCCGGCTGCTGGCTTGACGAGCTGCCGGCTGTCCTCTGGAGTCTGTGCACTACACCCAACAAGTCAACCGGCTTTACTCCATTCTTCCTTGTATATGGTGCCGAGGCTGTCATCCCAACAGACATCGAGTTCGACTTGCCTCGGGTCACCATGTACACGGAGGCAGAGGCCAAGGAAGCAAGAGAAGACGGCGTCGACCTACTAGAAGAAGGCCGGCTGTTAGCACTCAGCCGGTCCGCCATCTACCAGCAAGGGCTGCGCCGGTACCACAACCGCAAGGTCAAGCCAAGATCCTTCCAAGAGGGCGACCTTGTGCTCCGACTGATCCAGCAAATAGCCAGCCAGCACAAGCTCTCGGCCCCTTGGGAAGGCCCCTTCGTATCAGCAAGGCACTAGGCAACGACTCCTACTACTTGATCGACGCGCAAAAACCAAGAGCACGCAAAAGAGATGACTCCGGCAAGGAGTCGGAGCGACCATGGAACGCGAACCTCCTGAGAAGATTTTACAGTTGAAAGCAGTATGTACCATGCTACCCTTTTGTATTAAGTACGAACCAACAGGCCCCCTGAACAGTACTCAGGGACTGCCTTCATTTATCTATGAATGACGAGTGTCATATCCATGAATGTATTATTACATTTGATTTCTTGTCTGGCACCGGGTTCGAATAGTCGGCCCGGGGACTGGCCGCCTTGAGCTATATTAAAAGTTCTACCTGAAGTCAGACAAGTAGTGTGCCGGCTCCCGAGTCCTCTCTTGTTGAAAGTCGCAGCTCGAAGAACTGACTGTCCGACTAGCAAGAGACAAGGCAGAAAGGATGCCCACATGAAAAACGGCTAAGGACCAACGAACTTATATAGAAAAAAGACGGCCTCCGAGCACGCTTGCCGGCTGTCAGAACAGCCGGCTGGCCGGCTTCCTAAACACTTAGCTCTAATCCAACAAAGCTAGAGTACTTGCCCTCCCAATTGGCCAAGCACTACTCCAGCAACAGATTGCAGCGCAACTGTCTGTCTGGGGAGGCAGCAACCAAGGGAGGGCGGCAAAGGAAACAGCAGAAGGATGAAAAGCAAAGAACAAGGAAAAGCCAAATGCATGCATAAGTTATATATACATATAAAGCCCCAACAGGCCGGCAATCGACATTGTTCGAATACACCCCCAGTGGGTGGAATTGTGAAGACTTAACAGAATATTGTTCCAAAAGTGACAAGACGGGAAAACAAAAGATAGCAGACTAAGGCGCGGTGCGGGAGCCAGGCTGGTCGGTGGAGATGGCGTCGTCGGCTGAAGGAGTGGCCGGCTGGCGGGTCTCGGCTTGGTCACCACCAGTGGCAGGCGACGCACCCGCGCGTGACGTGGTGCTGGAGGCGCGGTCAGGCTGGGGCTCGTCGGCCGCTCCACCAGCCGGCTCGGCGTCTTCACCCTCCTCCTCCTCCTCTTCGCCCTCGTCGCGGAGTCGATCTCCCAAACCACTCCTCCGGCTGGGCGACACCATTGTCATATACCTCAGGGGCGAAGACGCTGGTGTCGGTGTAGTCGGCGATCGCCGAAGCCCGCCGGATGATAGCCGGCCGCGCCGGCTCCAGCTCCGTGTCGGCTTGCTACCGCCAGGTAGCCAGCTGGACCAGACTCAGGCCGGGGTACCAGGCCTTGACGAACTCCAGCGCCCGCCTGGCGCCGGACCGAGCTGCCGAGGCCTTCCAGGCTTCAAAGCGACCGACCGCCATCTCCAGCCAGTCGGCAGTCCGACTGGGGGTACGGGGAACCACTTCACCGGGCCAGAGGGCGGCCAATAATTGCGCCCCAGCATGTTGAAGCCAGCGAAGCAGTCGGTGAGCCGGCTGGAGACGGGCCTGGATCGCCAAGAGCTGCTCCTCCAGCGAACAGCCAATGCTTCGTGCAATCTCGAAGCCAGCCTGCCTTCGCGCTTGGCGGCGGGCCTCGATGATCTGGTTGGCGGCGGTAGAATAGCTAGGGAAGTACTCTACGCAAGAAAGAAAGAGAATGAAGAGAAAACACCAAGTCAGAAAACGAGCCAAAAGCGGCAGACGGCAAGAAAGGACGAAGAACTAGGCGGCTTACCGTCAACCAGATCTTCGATCTGACCATAGCCATTGCTCAGAGTCTACCTTGCTTCAGCCCAGCCAGCCGCTTCTGTCTCGTACTCGGCCTGGAGGGCGGCTTCGCAGTCCTGCATCGCCTTCAGAGCCGCCTTGTGGCCCTCCTCCTGGTCGGCCAACCTCTTGGCCAGGCGGTCGCGTTCCTGCAGCAAGGCGGCAAGCTCGGCCTCCTTGGCACGAAGGGCAGTCTAAGACTCTCCCAGCTGTGCCCTCAGACCGGCGTTGGCCGCTGCAGGGACGGCAGAAAAAGAAGAAACAATAAGAGGAAGTCGTCAAGGAAGATCTGACCCGACTGCTCAGCAGTCGGCCCGAATCTCGGGGACTACACCCAGTGGGTGCGCTAACGCGCCCCCACGTGAGATAAAGAACAAAGCACTTACCCCGGCTCTCAGTTAGGTCGGCGGTCTTCTGGGTCAGCTCCCGAGCCTGGGAGTTGAAGGCGGGCGCACGAAGATTGTGGTAGTCCTGCAAGATAGGCAGAAGATCGAAGTAAGAACAAGAACAACAAAGCTAAATCTACTAAGAAGTTCCAAGCCGCCTGCTCAGCAGCCGACTCGGAACTCGGGGACTACACCCAGTGGGTGCGCTGACGCGCCCCCACGGAAGAAACCAAGATCAAGAAGAAGCAAGATAAGAAGACTAACCCGGATGGCTGCCCGCGTCACGAGGAATTCGTCGGTGTACTGCCTCAGCGCTGTAGCCTGGGCCTGGAGCCGGGTCCGGACGTCCTGAGCGGCCACGTTCATCACGGCCGTCCCTCCGCCCGGCGTCCACCCCGAGGTGGCGCTGGCCACCTCCACATCCTGGGTCGACGAGCTGGAGCCCGCGGCCGGCTGCGGCTCCGACGCCGCCTTCTGTGGCTCTGACGCAGCCTTCCCCGCGCGCCGGCTCGGCGGCATCCGGACCGCCAGCTCAGTCCTCGCGGCTGGCTCGCCCCCCGCCAACTGCACAGGCGGCAGATCAGGCCGGCCGCCTTGAGCCGCCCTAGTTGGCGGGGTCGGCACCGGCGCCCTCTCCATGATGACAACGTCGTCATCCCTCTCCAGCCCTGGCTGGTCGCTGCCGGCTTCTTCTGGCGGGGGCTCCGGGGCCCCAGGCGCTGCGACGCGCAGTGGGGTGACCAACAAGGCCCCCTCCGCCTTCGCCGCACCTGCAGCCTCCGCTTGGGCCTTGGCTGTGGCGTCGGCGCGCGCCTTTGCCGCCTCCTCCTCCTGCGCCGCCTGGGCGGCCGCCGCCTTCCGTGCCTCCGCCTCCCGCGCCTCCCGCTCCTCCCGCGCCTCCCGCGCGTTCCGTTCCGTCGCCGCCTGAAGGTCGGCACGGGGGTCCATACGGTGAATGGTGCTCCCAGACCCCCTCGGCGACTCAACGACGGAGGCGGCAACCGCCCGCTCGAGCGACAACGGAGCTCTGGTTGTTTGGAGAAAAAGACAAGGATTCAGGAACCACCAGAGAAAAGAAGGAAAAAAGAGTACATGAAGGAGTTTGAACTTACGCCGACACCGTCTGCGGTTGCTTCACCGTCTTGCGGAAGCGAGCCGCCTTCGCGGCCGCCTCCTCCCGCTTGGTCGCCGCCGCCCCGCCCCTGGGCTTCTTCGTCCGACTGCCGAACAAACCCTGTGCGGCGCGATGCTTTCGCCCGCCGCCCCGAGCAGGCGGTGCAGCGGAGGAACCCGCGCCGCGGCCAGATGCCGGCTGACGGCGCGGGACCACTTCGGCCTCGTCGTCGTCCGGCCAGTCGTCGAAGGTGACTCCATGCCCGGAGCCGCCTGCTTCGCCGCCGGCTTGGCCACCACCCGGCTCGGTGTTGTCGTCCATAGCGGCCGCCCCCAAGTCGGGGTCCTCTAGATCGTGCTGCGTCCGGTCAGGGACGAATCGGCGCTCCGCGTCTGACCCGCCGGCAGGCCGAAGAAGAGGGCTCTGTCGAGAACAAGCCGACTAGTCAGAGTCGGCCAAAAGGAACTCGGCGACAAAACTGAGAAAAGAGAAAGAGACAAGGAGAACATACTGTGGGCGGCGGATTGGCTCGGCTATATGGCTCCTTGCCGAACTGCCACTCTTCGGAGAGTTTGCAGTTCGCGAGGTAGTTCACCATATAGGCCACCTCGTCGTGCGGCATGTCCTTGGTACACATCCCGCTCGGATCGAGCTGGCCGCTCATCTGACAGATCAGATGAGGGCGGCTCTGGAGCGGGAGTACCCGACGCGTGACGAAGGCGGCCAGCAGGTCAGGCCCCGACAAGCCCTCCGACTGGGTCATCGCTCGCACTCGGGCGACGGCTGCGGATCCAGCCGGCGTCAGCGTCACGGCCCGGTAGGACCACTGGGGCCGCCTGCCCGCCGGTGGGCCGGCCACGTAAGCTGGCAGGTTGACGTAGTCACCCTGCGGGTCGACGTTCCTGACGTAGAAGTACGACTTTTGCCATAACTTCACCGACTGGATCAGCGTGATGACGGGGAAGGGGTTGTCGGCAGCCACCCTCCGCATCGCGATGAAGGCACCAGTCTGAGCCGGCACACCCTGCATGCGCGTGCCCAGCTTGGACTGGAAGAACTCCCCCCCGAGCTCGAGGGTAGGGAGGACGCCGAGGTAGCCTTCGCACAGGGTGACGAAGGCACACAGAGCACCACCGCGTTCAGGGTGAGGTGGTGCGGCTGGAGCTGGTAGAACTCGAGCCAAGAGCAGAAGAAGGCGCTCACGGGCAGGCCGATGCCGCGCAAGAAATGCGAGCGGAAGACCACCCGCTCGCCCTCCCGCGGCTCTGGCGTAAGCTCCTTCGCCGGCGCGAGACGGACCTCCACCTTGTCCGCGCCGGGCAGCCGCCGCGTCTTATGGAGGAATTCGACGTGATCCTCGTGGACGTTGGAGCCGTCCCAATCCCCGCTGTACTGCTCCGTGGCGGGAGGCATGGTGAAAACGAATGCGGCGGCGAGGCGCTGTTGCAAGAAAGGGCAGGAGGAAGAAGATGGTGGAAAGAGGAGGAGCGTGCGAGAGCCTGCCGCTCTCCCCCTCCCCCTACTTATAGCTTCCCAGGGTGAAGCCGGGGAGGCCGGACGTGGGGTGAGACGTGGGATTAACTGCACCCACTCCCCCCACGCCTCGTGGTTATTACGCCCTAAAGGCGTGCCGAAACTGCTGCAGGGAGACGTGCGGGCGGTTTCGGGCTGCAGAGAATCCACGCCTGGGCCCAGGCGTGGGCGTGGAGGGCCCCCGCCCTGCGGCGACGTCCCGTCGCGCGCGTGGGCTGGCAGGCTTTTTAGCCTAGAGAGGCCACGTGGTTCGCAGGCGGCAAGTGGCCAGCCCGCGGCCCGGTGCATGCGCGGGCGAGCTCCCGCCCTCCGACTCCGAAATTTTTGGCCAAGACGACGCGCCTAACCAAAGCCGGCTCCCAGCTGCCGGCTTGTCAAGATAGGAAGCTGACCGAGCTTCTCGACTCCTACCCAACCTCGAAGCCCAATCAGCTTCGGGGACTACTGTCGGAGTAAATAGCCACGGGTAGCCTAACCGACTGCCCCTGGCTCTTCAGAAAATTATCAGGCCATTTGGGCCTTCAAGCATTTCAAGCATTGGGCCGCCTTCCCTGGCCGGCTGCCTCTGAAGCCGACTCTCGGAAGGCGACCCAGCCTCAGCAACCTCCCCCCAGGATAACCACGGGGTGGCCGACTCCAGGAAGCCGGCCATAGAGGATGCCGACTTCCCAGAGCCGGCCACGAAGAGCGCCGACTCCAAGAAGCCGGCCAAGACCGCAACCACCAAAACCACACCCACATAACGGTGACAAGACGGGGTGTGGCCACAGTGCGGCCCACTACCCCCGAAGCCCGAGGCAGGCATGGCCACAGGATGCCGTACGGGACGGCCATCTCCCGTCCGGCTCGGCACTGTAGCCATGCTGGCCTCAATGTCACCCACGACAGACGCCAGCACGGCCCACGGGCGGCGGGCCCCTTTAGCCAGAGAGAAAGGCGAAGGCGGCCCGGCCTCCCCCAGTCGGCCAAGGGCGTAGCCGGCCCCCAGAAGCCGGCTACCCCCTCCCTCGAAGCATGCGCCACATTAAGGAGACAAGACGAGGTAAGGCTACAGTGAGAGCCCTCGAGGCGGCACACTGTAGCCACGCTCACCTCGACGAAGCCCTCGTCATCAGGGATGAGGCTACAGTAAGGTGCCGCCGACAAGACCCTAGGCGGTGGGGCCGGCCTGTCGACCAAGAGGCCGGCAGCCGGCGGGACCCACCAGTCGGCGGGCCCCAACGGCCGGCGGAGAAGCCGGCGAGGGTAGACACTGACGGCTGGGACCAGCGCCCAGCCGGATTACAATTGTACCCCCGGGGGGTAGGCCTATATAAACCCCCCGGGGCACCCATGCAAAGGGTTGGCTTCTTAGAGTTACACACACGACATAGAGAGAGGGAAGCAAGAGCTTGCCTTGCTCTTCTTCTCCCTTGAACCCAACAGCTCTAGCAGCATTTGTAGCTACTCTTTCCGATCTAGTGATCATGCGGAGACCCCGCAGAGCAGGACTAGGGGTGTTATCTCCTCGGAGAGCCCCGAACCTGGGTAAGATTCGCCGCCGTGCATGTCTTCGCCTCATCCCGTTTCCAGGCACCGGCGACGTCTTACTGGCACCCACCATGATAAGCCACCCGTTGGCATGTGTCGCACCTACCACCCGACAAGCAAGCAAGCGCGGAGGCTCCTGCCTATATAGTGGAGTAGTACTAGTTTTCTTTTGTCTACCGGAGCCGGCTTAACCTTGTCAATGACTGTCGAGAAGTCTTCATGCACGTGGCCCGGATGCGCAGTTGTCGTCATTTTGATTTGAAGCGCCGGATTATAACATATAACACGAAAAAATGCCACATGACAAGAAATCATAACCTCACTGCCCAAAGGAGACAACATGAATCCCGACAGACAAACTAGACGAGGAACAAAGCTCAAATTAAAGATAAACTCGTAGAAAAGGGGTCCGTCGATAGATGTCCTAATCAACATAGTCGGCTTGACCTAGATGGCAGCCGAGTAGTCACTATTCGTGCATGTGCCCCCAATGACTAGCCCAACTCAGTTGTCGCTATTTAACCCTCGCAGTGATCCGAAGCACATCACACCTAATTTTGCGAGATGACAAGAAACCTTTTTTTAGATTTCTCACCACAACTACAGCCATGTACAACACAGCCTACAGGATATGTAGACGATAGCCAATCCAGGCGTGTCAGCTGGAGTCTGGTCACATGCATGGACGAACTGATCTTCTGTGTCTTGCAGGGATCGTCTAGGAACCAACGTACTACAACACTTCTCTAGTACTATCGCTCGTCTCCCTCTTCTATTAAGTCACCTGACTTGCGGGGCCGGGGAGTGTGCCTATGGTCGGTTCTCAATTGCCGTCCCACATGTGTGTGCAAACGCAATATGACGCGCGTTCCATTCGAAGAGCAGCGTGCCAGACCGACCGACCGTCTGGGGTGCGACGCGAACGCGACGGGCGTGCTGTATACTCCGTACATGTGTACCGCCCTTTTCTAGACGCTTTGCTCCATGGCGCGGGCGCAATCCATGGATACAAAATTAGGAGTATAATGTATACTTTTTAAAAGTCGAGGGCGGGGCTTTTCCTGCGCGGTAGGTGGCGGGGCAGTTCCGCCTAGTCGGTTCGACGGAGACGCGAGAAGACAAGGGAGTTGGCTGCTGCAAACGTAGGGCTGTGTGATTTGACCGCGAGTTACTGCTGGACAGGTGGGGCCCCGTGATTTGACTTGCCATTATCATTTTAATTGCGGCGCTACGACCGGCGTGAGTCTCCCGATTCCTGACCACCTCCATACAGGTGCCTCTCCCAATGCTCCACCATGTAGTAGAGGCTGGCTCTGGCATGAGAGCCCACTTCTCCACTTTTTCCTTGCCTCTCTTTCCTCCACATATGCAAAAATGCCATGTAAAGCGCACTATTGTACTTACTTTTACTTGCTCCTACAGTTGCTTAAGCTTGCCACACAGGCATAAAGTCTGATGTGGCAAGTTAATCAAGAAGAGAGAGACTAGTTTGGTGACCCAAGGAAGAAACGGTGCAAAGCGCGTGTACCTAGGTGAAAAGACAATTTTGAGTCTAGAGCTAATTAAATGAAGCAAACTTAGCAACACCATTTCATTGGAAGAGGTCACACCTTGGCAAATGCAATAAATACTAGTACTCCCTGTGTCCCATAATATAAGAACGTTTTTGGCACTACACTAGTGTCAAATACATTCTTATATTATGGGACGGAGGGAGTACGAAGAAAGAGATAGAGAGGAGTAAAAAAATACACTTATAGCCAACCTTATAGCCAACCTTGTTGTAGTATGAGTGACTAAGTGATGACTATGTATGACATGCCAACATCAGATAGCCTAACGCACCGTGTTAAATCTCCAAGGGTGCGACCGCGCGAGCGATGCGACGGTCGTGGTAGGCGCGACCATGATACGGGCTGCTGGCAGCCCTTGGATCTGAGATCAAACGGTCGCATGCTAAGTTGCTGAAAATTTGCAGAATAACCCTCCAGGATAGGATGTTCACCCATAGGTCTAGAATCAAGCCATGCAACCGTTCGATCTCAGATCCAAGGGCTCTCGGAAGCCCGTATCATGGGAGAATGGAAAGCCACTACCCTGCTGTTCGCACGCTGGCAGTTCGCTCCTACTCGTCCCCGCACGTCCTTCAATACTACGGCGGTTTGCTCCTTGTCATCCCGTCCATTCACATTACGGCAGTTCCACTAATCCTAACCCTCCTCCCAAATCCATGGCGTCCCAAATCTCCATGATCGGCGGTGAGTACAAGGTTAGAACCATCACCGGCGATGAGTTCGACGTCATCTACACCCGTTCTTCCGCGACGGTGAAAGGATGCCTTTCTCGCTTCAGACGCATGTTCGAAGACTTAGATGATGAGTGGGCCGCTGGGCTAGATGTTGAGTACACCACAGTCCTGGGACGAGAGAAGGATCCAAAGGACGAAGAGAGGAAGAAGCCCGCCGTGATCCAGGTTTGCGTGCATGACTTATGCTTGGTCTACCACATATGCCATGCCGACGTTGAGTGAAAGGATTTTAAGGACTTCCTCGAGAGCAACCTAGTCAAATTCGTTACTGTAGACTTTGGTAACGACAAAGAAGTCCTGCGTCCGATAGGCCTCGTTGTAGGCAACACCTTCGACCTCCAGAAGAATCGGCTGGTGTCCTCTCGTCAGCCTTCAATGCTGACCCTGGCAGGAGCCATGGTTCATCCTTCGTACGGTAAACTGGAGAAACCTCCATACACGTTTCATCGTCATGCATGGCAGCGGAATGTACTAGATATAGACCACATCCACTACGCTGCAATGGATGGCTACCTTTGCTTCAATATCTACAAGGGTTTGATGAAGAGCAATAGCCAAGTGTGCGGTTCAAGCAAAGAAGTATCAGCCAAGAGGAAGAGGGGCAAGGACGAAGTCGAGGACGTGGACGAGGACTCTGAGTAAGGTGGCAGTGTCGTTGCTCATGGTGGTTCTAATGCAGTGTCTACTGGAATAGTTGCAAAGTTTAATTTCAGGTGTGCTTAATTTAATTTGAGGGGTGTGTTGTGCTGAGCCCCCAGCAGAACTATGTTATGTTTCTTCTCGTTACTTTAACTCTTCAGTACGTACATACTAGTATTTCTTACATTTCATCTTTTAGTTGGTATATTAATACCACTCGTTTCTTCACATTATATACGTACAATATATATGGCCAACATCATATAGCCAGCAGTTTAGTTGTCAAAGAATTTCAGGGTGCTTAGTTTTGTCAAAGAATTCCAGGATGCTTAGAGGGTGCTTGGATCCAAGGGACTTATTTTAGTCTGACTAAAAATAGTCTCTTTATGAGGCTAAAGTTCCAAGCACCCCTTACTAAAGAGGGGCTAAAACTAGTCTTGAGACTAAATTTTTTTAGTCAGGGGTACCCCTACTAAAATGTGGATTAGTCCTCTCTCTACTCATTTAACTCCTCTCCTTTAACACAGGCGAGTTCTGCATTGGAGGGTTTGAAGGATAATAAATGCTCATTAACTTGATTTTAGCCTTTTTAGTATTTGGATCCAAGCATGGGTGAGTCTAGCATGTTTTAGTCCCACTACTTTGAGTCATGGAACTAAAACGTATCCAAGCACCCTCTTAGTTTTATTTCAGGGGTGGGTTGTGCTGGACACCATTATTGTGACTAGCCTTTTTAATAGTACTATATGCATAATTTGGCGACGAGCGCTCTCTATATGTACCACCTTTTTTTTAATTTCAAGTTTTGCTCCATGGCACAATCCATCGATACTATTGCTGTACAAAAGTATACATTTTTTAAAAGGCTAGAGGGCGGGGCAGTCTAGCTTGGTCGGTTTCACGAGAGGCGAGGGCCTTTGTGATTTGACGGCTCATTACTGCTGGAAGGCGGGGCCTTGTGATTTGACTGCTTGTATAAATGCGCCGACGACCTGATCGAGGAGGAGCAAAGAACTGTGCGGTATACTCAAGTTTTCCACTGGAGTAGTACGGCGACGGAGGAGCACGAAACACGGCAGCCCAGTGCCATATGGCGATAAAAATGATCTAATTTGCTAGTCATCTCATTGTTAGCATTGTTCTATTCATTCCCTAAAAAAACCATTGTTCTATTCATGCCTCGTAGAGAACGTGACACGTGCGGCGAAACACCCGAAGCAAAAGATGAAACACAGGAGCAAAAGAAGAAGGAAGATTATCACCCCAAATGATCTAATTCGCCGCGGAGTCGTAACTGCTTCTTTATCGCCTCCACGACCTCCATCTCCTTGCGCGTCTCCTCTGCCATCTTCTTCATTCTGTCCATGACGCGGGATTTCTCGACGCGAGCCTTCATCATCTGTTCCACGGCCGCATTACGTACCTTGACAGCAGCCGGGTGCTCGATGCGGAGCTTCGCCAACTCCTCCTTCTGTTCCATGACGAGGGCCTGCAGCATCTTCATCGAGGAACTACTATTCTCATGCAGCTTCTTCCAGCCGGCGTTCTTCTCCTTCAACAGGTCGATCTCGTGGCAGAGCTTCACCTTGTCCTCCTGAAGTCGCAGGATTTCACCGGTCGCCTTCTTCTCTGAGGCAATGCTCTTCTTCAGTAGCATCACCAAGCCGGCGGTCAACTCCCCCTGCTGATTGAGCTCAGCGGGCATGTCGTCGAGGCTCTCCTTCAGCAACTCCATCAAGCCTTGGATGAACTCCTTCTGCTTATTGAGCTGATCGGGCATGCCGTCGAGGGATAACGACTCCAGCTCCCCCGGCTTGGCATGTTCGCCTTCGCGGCTAGGGCGCTCCTGGGAGCCATCGCCTGCCCGTGAGATATCTTTCGAGGTCTCTGCGTGGTGGCGAGCCCTCTTTTTTTTCCGCAGCCTTGGTTGTTGCTCCCTTGTTACGAGTAGTTCTCGACCTAGAGCTCTGCTCACCGGCCATGGCAACGACGGATGAAGAAGAAGCACTTATGAGGAGGAAAGGTAGAGTAATTTTCGGTTAGGTAGTTCCCCTTTTTATAACCTAAGTACTAGCACTAGTACTAATACCTACATAGTGGGAACACGTTCAGGTTTGGTACGTACTAGTAGGTGTGAGCAGGCTTTCGAATGTGATGGGAACAAGGTAAAGATTAATTGATGGTTTTGTTTCGAGGCCCGAAACGGCTCCCGATGAGTTTAGCGGAACATAAATTTCAAGTACTACACTGCTCAAATGCGTAAATATTATGTTACTGTCAAAAATTGGCACAAAATACGAAGGAGACCAATGGAAGTACTACTGGCAACCCATGATTTAACTACTCGCATGCGCGCAGTGGAGTAATAATGTCTTTCTTCCGCCCTCACGTCCACTCAATTTGCATGCGCTGTATTAATTGACCATCAATGAAGTGAACGACTTTACACGCGTCAAATTATCACATGGGGTGGATCTTGGTACAAAATTGCATCCGCCCGTGTACCCGCGTGTACGTGCGAGGGAATGAGTGTGTGCGTGGCGTGCGTGCACATCTTCGCTTCGTGCATGTACCGCCAGTATGGCTCAGGGAGGACGAGTACATTCTTCTGGAACCAGTAGCACGTCACTGTGATCAATCCACGCAAGGAGGTCGCGACAACGCCTCCACATGTGCCACGTGGCTTCATGAACTATAAGAGAGACACTGTGTAGCGTGCCATTGGTATTCTAATTTACGTGTTTTTCACATACTCGAAGTACTAGTAAGGTACACGTGCATTGCACACATAAGATTTTGCAACCAAATTATGAATAAATACCACACTATAGCATGTAAGCTCTGAGTCATATATGCCTGATGTAGCCCTTCGTTTAATTCTTATAGTTCATCTCATTCAAAATCAATTAGTTTTTATAAAAAAGCTAAGAACGCGGGAATTGGAAAAACATGGGATTATAGTGGAATGTCGTCTTGAATCCTACAGGATTGTACGAGTGTTTGATTGTGCATAGAAAAACGCAGAATTCTTTCAAAGTGGTTTGAGTGGATGGGATGTTTCCAATGAAATCTAGTGCAAATGAATCATATGGAAAAATTCCTATGGTTTACAATCCTACGAATCAAACAACCAAGATAGGAAAAATTCCTAATGATTTGAATCCACCAAAATTCCTTTGAGAATCCTTTGAATCAAAGAAGCCCTTAATCTATTTTATGATTCATGGAATTGTGCGTTGTAAAGCATAAAGTAAAAACAAATAATGGCAATTCAACTAGACAAAAAGTTTGGGCAGTTATGATACAGAAGATTCTAGAACAAAAGAGAACCACTCTTGTTTTGAGGTTTGTGCATTATGCTTAAGTTCAACCATAGAGTCTGCTAGATTGTACATGTGGCAAAATCTGGTGGGGGGCTAGAAGACGGTGCGAGGGGCCGAGTGGAGGGAGACTATGAAGGAATGCACAAGTGCGAGATCGATATTTAGAGAGAAGGGGCGAACACGTGCGCTGTTGCGCGCAGTGGCGGAGCCATGAAAAATAAATGAGCTAGGGGGCCAAGCATTGCTAATCCTTGACGAGGAGGGTCAATTCATGAACATAAACCATTTTTAGCAGCAATTGTCTAATGATCACATTCATATTAGCCTCGATATATAGTGATGTTAGGGGGGAGGGGGCAGGGCCCTTACTGCCCCCTGTCTTCGCCATTGTGCACGCGTCTGAGAGATGAAGCGGAAGGCATGGATGATGAGAGGGGGACGTTGGATATATAATTAATGTGGGTGTATTAGCTATATATGGTAATCCTATATAGAGAGGTATAGATCGATCGATGTGGACGTGGGAAAGAGGGTGAGACCTCAGTGGATATATCGATTGATCGGTTTGTGTGGAAAACTATGAAAGACCTAGCTATATAGACACATACATAGAGGAACATCGATCGTTGCGCATGCACGCGTGAGAGATAAAGAATGCCCGATATGATGGAGAGGGGGATGTGTGTGGGTGTGTGCCTTCATGGGAGACCGACCTGAAGAAAAAGATTGCATGCGTGCAATGGATAATGCCGACTGGTAGTGTGTGTTCATGCATGCACGAGAGAAAGTTAGTGTTACAATTATAAAGAGAAGACTACTGTGTGGGTGTAAAAGAATAGGTGAGGTCATAATCAATGTAAAGTTGAATTAAAATATTTGAATAAGAGATCCTGATGTTTGAAACCCATGCATGCATGAATATAACGGAGATCTGCGCGGTGTGGTTTGGAAACAAGCATGTTGTAATGTATACACATTGAACAAGGTCAGACTGATTTGAATTTGAGATACCGATGGCAGACATCATTTGGCCACGTCGCATCCGTGCATGGACACACTATTCTAATTGGAGATGATGGGCGGCTTTCGCATCACATATATATATATATCTATACCCCTATATATATATTATATTATATATATTTTTATATTGTGTGCGGGTAACTTTAACTTTGAAAGATGGTCATTGGATAAGGCGAATCCGATGGTCCAAAGATGGCAAATTTGAGCACTACTGGCCGTTGGATATCATCTAGATTCCACCAGATTTTGCCACATGTATAATCTAAAAGACTCCATGGTTGAACTTAAGCATAATGCACAAACATCAAAACACAAGCACTTCTTATTTGTTCTAGAATCTTCCGTATCAGAATTGCCCAAATGTTTTTCAACATGATTTGCCATTATTTGTTTTTACTTTATTTATGTCTTACGACGCACAATTCCATGAATCTTAAAATAGATTAGCTTTCTTATAAAAACTAGATGATTTTGAATGAAATGAACTATAAGAATTAAACGAACATCTACATCATGCATATATGACTCAAAGCTTGCATGCTATAATGTGGTATTTATTCATAATTTGGTTGCCAAATCTCATGCGTGCAATGCACGTGTACCTTACTCTAGTCTAAATGGTGTTTGTGTGTGTGTTGTGCGTGTTGAGGTGCAAATTGTCTTTTTTTGGGTACACGTTAAGCTTGTTCTTCCGAAATTTCAAGCCGCGCCTTGTTATGCCGAAAATTCAAGCTAGCGTCTCTGTCTATCGTGCTACGAAACTCCCGCCTCTTCAACCCGCGCCTTGTTAGCCCGAAATATTTAAGATTTATCTTTGTCTCGTTGTGCTCCGACAACTCCCTCCATCTCAACCCGCGCCTTGCTATTCCGAAATTACAACGCGTGCAAAAAGTCCCACATCCTGTGAAATCCCGACAAGCGAAATGCCCGTGGTACCCCTGAACCGAAAGAACCGCCTCAAATCGGTTGGAGTACTTTCGTAACTTACCCCACATTTCGGACAAGCGCGTCTCTAAGCCATGGTTCCCCACTGCCATCCCATCCGCCCACCCATTCTTACACCGAGGCCGCGAAAACCCGTGACGAAACCCCACACCCTGCTCCGTCCGCCACCCAGCCGGAGCCTCTTCCCCGACGACCCCGTCCACAGCAACACCTCGACGTCCCTCATCCACTGTACCGGATGAGGATCCGTCGTCGATCTCATCGTCCCGCCGGTTCAGCCACCCCGTCCTCCACCTCCAAGGAGCTGCCCCGACGTTCCCCTCGTGTTTCGCGCCACCTCCATTCCCACACCGCCGTCTTCACCTGCACCACCGGAAGAGCATCATCATCACCGTTTCCTCGGATGAAGCTGTGGCCTAATCGGCGCCACCAAAGAGGTTGTACACTAATCGCCGCATTTTCTTCTTGATTCGATCTCACGGTGCTGCCGGCGCTCGGTCCCGAGCTGACACGGCGCGGCTCCATCCACGGCGGCGTCGCTGGCCACTTCCTCCACGGCGTCGCTCCCTCGGCGGCGACGTCCACATCAGTAGGAGCTGCTGCTACTTTAGCTCTCGCTCGCGCTGCTGCTCTGCTCTTGCTCTCGGTCCCCTGCCTGGTCTGCTCTTGCTATTGCTCTTGCTTGCGCTGCTGCTCTCGCTCTTGCTCTTGCTTGCGATGCTGCTCCGATTTAGCTACACTTCAGTC
>NC_057799.1:309942330-309944943 GCF_018294505.1 Triticum aestivum
TGGCCGCGGGCGGCGGGGGGCTGATGTTTGGCCGGTGGTGACTGGCGGCTCAGGGGGTTGGAGGTTGAAGATGAACTGTAGGCCCTTGATTTCGTATTCAACGGCTGCAAAATCGACTGACCAGAGATGAAAAAGTCAGTCGACCGACGTGTAGCCTCACCTTGCTAGTGCGTTCAGTTTCGACAGCAAAATTCAGTTTCGACAGCAAAATTCAGTTTCGACAGTTAAGTTCAGTTTCAACAGTTAAATTCAGTTTTGACAGTTAAGTTCAGAGATGAGCGGCTGATGTATTTTACATCTAGCACTTTGTGGTTATATATTTTACATCATGTATTGGAGATGCTATTAGAATTCCCCTCAGGTTAACGTTGTTCGTTGTCTCTCTTGTCATGCTTCAGCCTCGGCGTCGTACAACTCACCGGAGATGCTCCAACGATGAAACCCTCCATCACAGCGGAGCAGTACCTCGGGCTCCATCTCCAGACGCCTAAGATCTTCTTCCCCTCCTCCGACAGCCAAGTCAGCCTGAGCCTCCTCACCGGCCAACCCAATCACGCTGAGATCGACATGGCTTCACCAAAGAGGTTGTACACTTGTTGCATCTCTTTTTTACTCTACATGTTATATATGTTGTCCACTGAGCACTCGTAGTAACGGGAAATACGATTATTTTATCCTACTATATGACAAGCAGTGAGGTACCATGCAACTTTGCTATCCGTGATGGACTCTCTTGAACGCCATCATTATTTATCTCTACGCGTTTGAGCTGTGCATTTGTCGATGGGCCTGGGAGTTGAGCTAGTATGGCAGTGGCCTGGGTCCAAAGTAATAGAAGTAGCACAAAAACAGTTTTTAGTGTAGGATTTTCCTTGCTCAAGCCTGCCTACTAGAATCGCCAGTGCTTGAAAGGAAAAGTGAATGAAAAACATCAGAATTAGAAAGTTTCCTATGGTACTACTTTTCATGAATTTGGTGCAAAGGAATGGAGCAAAGGAAAACTGTAGGATTTGTTCCTTTAGTGTCTCCTTGAAAGAAAAACCGTAGGAATTATAATTTCCACTTCTCCTCCTTTTCATATTCCTATTCATCAAGCACAAGACTACGAGATAGTAGCATAATAGCATTATAACCGTACATTTTCTTATGGTTTGACTTAATCTCACCATGCTTTTTTGCATCCTGTGATCTTCCAATTGTTGTGAATCAAACACCCTGATTGGCAGAAATCCTGTGTTTTTAAATTCTCTGTTTTGCACGTGCATTCCTATCCTATTCCTGTCTATTTCCTATCCCTGCATTGTTAGAATCCTCAAATTCAAACAAGCCCTTACTCAATTACTTCGGTTACAGATATGTGTCAAAGAAAACCTTGTGTGGTTTGTCCTGCTCCTGCGGCGCTGTGTTCCACCCCAGCTCAGCTGCTCCAACGACGGAAGGGTTCACCACAGCAGGGATCCACTCTCCAGACTATCTTTCGCCGCCTCAGATCTTCTTCCCTGCTGCCGGCAGCTACGGCAACTGCATTACCATCATCAACTGAGCAGATGACCTTGAGGACTACACGGGTCCGCAAGAGAGGTCGCACTCTTCCGTGTCTGCTTACGTTATGCGTTGCTTAATATGATGACATGCTACATTATCGTCGTGTTCACCTATTAGACTCCGAGTCAGGTCCAAACTAATGCTGAAACTTGAGTTTTTAAATGGTTGTGGGGTACATATTGGGGCAGCAATCAGTACTATCTATCTACTATCTGGTTAATCTCCGGTGTCTACTATGAGTTTCATGTTGGGTGCAAACAAACATTAAAGGAGCCATTATCTGTATTTTTTAACTAAAGCTATTATCTGCCTGCTATCATTGGTTTTGAGTCTATCCACAGTTTGCTACCATCACTCTGGATTTGTGCATGCACTCCTTACATAATCTCACTATGTTTTATTCCTATGCATGCCAGTTATTGTACACAATGGAACTGATCATGTAGAGCAAAAGAGACGAGCCTTGCGTGGCAATAAAATTTCATGCAGACGTCGTTCCATGGTGGGCGCAAAGGCAGCCCCCCTCCACCCATTTCGGATCGTAATCAAGAGGAAGATAACTGTTCTGAGGGGGATTCAGAAGGAGAAGACCACTCCTATTTACCCCATGAGGTCTTCGCTCTAACTTGGCATGCTGATGTTGGTAATATCGTGCATATGGAGCCTTGCATTGCTTACTGTATACATTAAAGATGTCATCTGCTTAGTTTAGACATGCTTTGTGTCAATGCAATCTGTTTAGTTTCTTTATCGTATATGTGAATCATGCAATGCCATCTTGTCTAGCCAAGCATCATATATATGAATTTTGCAATGCCACCCTGGTTAGCCAGCCATCTTATATGTGAATTATATCATGCCATCGTTTTTTTATTACGTGTTAAATTTCTCAACAATTTGAGTACATTCAATTACTCTTCCTGTGCATCAGCCATTCGGCACGGTCATGGAAAAATCTGGAGTGGAAACAAGGTCTTCAGAGCAGACAATGCTATCTGACGAAGCGCATGTCTTGCTGGTTACCGATAGCTCCTTAGAGGAGGATTCAGAGACAGATGACCAGTCATA
>NC_057799.1:309945168-309958279 GCF_018294505.1 Triticum aestivum
TTCCCCCCCCCCCCGAGGTGCATGCCCTAACTTGGCAGGGTTATGTTGCTCATATCGTGCATATGGTATCTTGCATTGCTATGTCATTTGCTTAGTTTAGACATGCTTTGTGTGAATGCCACCTGTTTAGTGTCTAATTACCATATATGTGAATTATGCAATGCCATCTTGTTGCAAGACATTATATATGTGAATTATGCAATGTTATCTTGTTGCAAGGCATTGTGTATGTGAATTATGCAATGCCATGCTGTTTAGGCAAGCGTCATATATGTGAATTATATCATGTCATCCTTTTTTCGTATTTCTCATTGCTTTTGTCGACAATGTTTGTATATTCAACTGCTCTTCCTGTGCATCAGCCATTTGAATTGGTGATGGAGAAATCTGGAGTGAAAACAAGGTCTTTAGAGCAGACAATGCTACCTGCTGAAGCAGATATCTTGCTGGTTACAGATAGCTCTTCATAGGAGGATTCAGAGGCAGATGACCAGTCCTATTATCCCCCTGAGGTGTATGCTCAAACTTGGCAGGGTTATATTACTCATATAATGCATATGTTGTATTGCAATGCTTAGTTTTTACATCATATACACAATATTGAATGCCATCTCCTTAGTTGACACATCATATATGGGATTGCCCTCTGCTCACTTCCTTAGTATATAAATCATATATTTGAATCATGTCATTCCATCATGTTTACATAGACAACATGTATCTGAATTATGGCATGCCAACCCATTTTCTAAAGACATAATATAGTTATATCATCTCATCCTGTTTACATAGTCATCATATTTTAAATTATGTCATTCTATCCGTGAATTATATCATGCCATCATGTTTCCATCGACGACATGTTTGTGATTTATGGCATGCCAACCACTTCAATAGACACATCGTATTGTTATATCATGTCATCCTATTTACATAGTCATCATATTTTGAAGTATGTCATTCTATCCTGTTTAGTTAGCCATCATACATGTGAAATTGTGTCATGCTATCCTGTTTAATTAGCCATCATATATGTGAAATTATGTCCTGCTATTCTGTTGGCTTAGACAACATAAATGTGAATTATTTCATGCTCTGTTTTCTTCCCTACTATCCATTGCACCTGTCTATCTTACAATGTCTGTACATTCAATTACTTTTCTTGTTTATCAGCCATTTCAATTGGAGGGAGTGATGGCAGTATCTGTGGGAGTAAAAACACGGTCTTCAGAAAAGATCGTGCTACCTGTCGATGCAGATAGAACCACGGTTGTACTTGCCCAAGAACCAGCCCCACCACACATAACCCACACTCATGCAGATTGTACCCTACCTAGTTGGACAGAGAACCAGCTACACCCCTTCTAACCCCAACCCCAGCAGATAGACACCCAATTCCCGTTGACACAACACCGTCTCCACCACAGAGCACCCAAACACGAGTAGTTAGTAAGGCAACTGCAGTGCCCAAATCACGAGGACCACCACTCCGAACCCGAAGTCAACGCTTAAAGCAGAAGAATAATTGTTCTCAGGTCAGGTTCCGTAGCTATGGTTCATACTACTTTGCTCTTGCATTACTGTATTTACTGAGACCAACTAATTTCAAATTTGAAGGATGCAATTGAAACTCCAATGGCGCAACAGGTATGGTTTAAACCTGTTTCTTCAACGTGTTTGGCTGTTTGCTGTTGTAACTTGCTCTATGTTGATTTCAGTTTCAATTGAATAAACAATTATGTTCTCATGCCATGCACATTACAAGTGTTGTTATTGCTGTGTAGTTTCCCACACTTATATTATGTCTATGCTGCTTTGTCTTAAATAGATATGATTCGAACTGTATCTATCTTGATTTGGCAACATAAACTAGAATGATATAGACCATACAGTGACCATACTACATAGATATATGTTTGTTTCATGCTGTTATCCTGTCCACCTTACTACTGAACTGGTTTACCAAAATGAGTTTCATATACTACATTGTAAACCCGAGATGTGTTTGTTTGTTTCTCTTTTAGAACGCGGATAAAATATTGGAGAAGAGTACCCTGTTATTCAATGGTAAAGGAAGTAATGCAGATAAGGTTCAAGATAGTGAGACGTCCATGTTGGTCTCCAAGAAAGCTGATAAAAACTATATTGAAGACACTGAGACAACCCCAAAGTCCTGTCTTGATGTAGTGTTCGAGTTAGTGGCTACCACTGCTGGCACCAGCTCTTCGAACTCGTTGCCTGAATCAGTTCGACTTCGTGAGTCTCAACTCCAAGTTGAAAGACATCGATCAGATGTTATGCGACAGGAAACCGAAGGACTGAGGAAGTCCTTGCAGAATTCGGATGCATACTTTCTGGTGCAACATCAAGCGCTGGAGGACTTAAGCACCAAACAAGAGAAAGTTAATAAGCTTGCTAAGCATCTTGCCAGCATTACGGATACCAAGGATATTGTTTCTTGAGCTCTTCAGAAGTGGTTTCAGTTCTGGACTTGTTTTGCTACGGCGTTTATATGCTGCTGTGTTCCCTATATTTGCACTGGTGGCGAACTTTGATGCCCAATGGATGTAATATGTGTAATAGCCGTGCTAGCCTAGTGTAAGTTGCTTGCTTATTTATTTCCTTGTTTTCTTGTTTATTTGTTTGCTTGTAGTCAGTGCAGTTCTTTTTCTGCGGTTTGCTAGTGGCTGCAATAACCTATTTTTTAAAACTAGGCCACAATAACCATGGGCTAATATTTACTGTAGTGACACTGGGCCTCATACGGGCCGTAGAAACAGTGGGCCTTCTACGGGCCGTATAAACAGTGGGCCTTCTACGGGCCGTAGAAACAGTGGGCCTTCTTCGGGCCGTAGAAACAATGAGCCTTCTACGGGCCATAGAAACAATGGACCTTCTACGGGCCGTATCATCAATGGGCCTTATACGGGCCGTATGATCGATTGGCCAAACATGGGCCAAACAGACCGCATTCTGGCCGTAAACGGGCTAGAGTTGGAATCGTCCGTTCATGGGCCGAACATAACGGGCCATCATTAATAGGCCGTATTTGATAACGCTATGAAAACGGCCCAACGTATTAACGGACCACAAACGGGCCGACTGAAACCACGGGCTGAATTTGGCCCACAAGCAGAAAATGACAGTAACGGGCCGTAAGTAAACGAATGCTGGAAAATAGCCCAAGAATAAATGGGCTCTGAGAAGGCCGAAAGATAACATGGGCTGGAAACGGCCCAACGGAATAACGGGCCGTTAATGGGTATAAAGTGATACACTGTTCTTTACGGGCCAGTTTCACCACGGGCCGTTAATGGGTCTAAAGTGATACACTGTTCATTACGGGCCAGTTTCACCATGGGCCATTAATAGGCCAAGAGTTACATAGGGCCTCATATGGGCCGAAAGACGTCATGGTCCATAAATGGGCCAGAAGTGAAAACGGGCTGGAATCATATTGGATGGCCCAGATGACGCTACTGGGCCTAATTCGAATAGGCCGTAACGGGCCTTGGGTTAGCGGGCTATATGCGAACAGGCCGTTAACAGGCTTTGCATGGGCCAGCCCGCCACCTTTTGACCAAGTCAAACGGGCCGGCCTTTTCACAGGAATGGGCCTCTGTTGGGCCGTGGCACATGTCAACGTATCATAGGCGCCTTCTGTCCAATGAGTGGATGACATCTGTCCCAGCGATGAGCCGACACATGTTTCCTCCAGCCAATGATGATTTTACACGTGGAAAATCCCCATTGGTCGGGGCTGTTAATGGGTTATCGGATCCAAAACCCGACCCGATAGCTTAACGGCGTTCCGTTACGGTGGATGCCACGTCTCGGTCACCCTTGATGAAAGCACTTCTGTGACGCGCGATTTATCGTCATGGAAGTGGACACTTCCGTGATGATAATTTTGGTAATGTCATGGAACACTTCTACGACAGCAGAGGTATGACTATCTTGATTCTGTCATAAATTTTTCATGGATGTACATGCATGACAGAAAACGTGACCTACTGTGACAAACACGTATCATCACGGAAGTGTCTTTTTTTTGTAGTGACTATAAGTACCAGCAGAATCTGGACGGCAGATCCTTTTCCGTTTCACCCGACGAGTAACACCACTCCCTACTATATTATTTTCCTTGCTCTTTTTTGACTTTGCCATGTCAAGCCATACCCACAACACAAAAGAATAAAATCGCTCTTCAGAACTCATTGATGCATGATACAGACAAGCAATACTTTGATGTAAGACAACCGTATGAGGATGGAATATGTAAGAAAAACAGGACGGCATGACATATTCACAGCTACGGTGTGTAAACTAAGCAGAAGGATGCAACCAATATTACTCTGCCAAGTTAAAAGTGTCGTGTCATAAGTGGCAATTCGAAAAATTAGAAACAGTACAACATAGAAATCAATGCAAGATGCAACCACTATCAAACTGCCATGTTAAAAGTGTCCAATCATGAGTGACTGACGCGGGATACACAACAGCAGTACTTTGATGTAAGAACACGGTATGATAGATAGATGCAGTGTATTCTAGGCACAGAATGCCATGTCATATGCACATGTATAACGTATGAACTCAGCAGGTGTAATTTAATTAAAATAGAAGAAATACAGGCTAGACAACATATGCAACATGAAACCAATTATCACACTGTCAACTTAGAGCAAGCACCTGCGATGGTGGAGTACGGGAGATGAACTCATCATGTAAACTTGGGACTTCAACTTCATTAGCAGTAGCAGTGGCAAATCTAGAGAGTCTCTGTTTGCGTGGGTGCGGAGGACCACCAACATCCCCTAACTTACTCTTTTCCTTCCTATTTTCTGATATTGCCTTAAGAAGTCAAAACCACAAGAAGATGAATAAAATTAGCTCTGCGTAACTGGTTGATGCATGATACAGACGAACACTACTTTTATGTAAGGCAAGCGCAGGATAGGAGGATGGAATATATACAAAAAAAGACAGCGTTTCATATTCACACGTACGATAGGAGGATGGAATATGTATGAAAAAACAGTAAGAGGAAGGCATTTCAACAAAATTAGAAGAAATGAAAGCTAGGCACCATATCAACATGCAACCAATATCACTCTATCAGGTAAAAAGTGTCTCGTCGTAAGTGCCATTTCAAGAAATTAGAAGCAGTACAAGCTAGAAGACAATTCAAGATGCAACCTACATCACAGTCCCAAGATGAATGTGTCTTATGGGTAAGTCATCGTTGCAGGTATAAGTTGTAAGCTACGCAGATGCAATTCAACATAATCAGAAGCAATACAAACTAGACATCATACGGAAAACGCAACCACATATAACAGTTCCAAGTTAGAGCAAGCACCTGTGATGGTGGAGTAGGGGAGATGTGCTCATCATGTACACGTATGTTCTAGAAACAGGAACACGTGTCATATTCACAGGCATTATGTGTAAAGTAAGCAGATGCAATTCAACAAAGTTAGAAGCAATACAAGCTAGAAATCATACGCAACATGCAACCACATATAATAGTGCCAAGTTAGAGCAAGCACCTGTGATGGTGGAGTAGGGGAGATGTGCTCATCATGTACACGTATGTTCTAGAAACAGGAACACGTGTCATATTCACAAGCATTATGTGTAAAGTAAGCAGATGCAATTCAACAAAGTTAGAAGCAATACAAGCTAGACATCATACGCAACATGCAACCACATATAATAGTGCCAAGTTAGAGCAAACACCTGTGATGGTGGAGTAGGGGAGATGTGCTCATCATCAACACAACTACGTTGACTGTCTAGCCTTGCGTTGTCTTGCAAATCTTGTTGGGAGGATGGCGGAGTAGAATCTGTAGAGAACCTCCGTTTCAGTTGCTCGGAAGGACCACCATCATCCAATGCCTTGCCAATTTCCTTCAGCTTTATTGATTTTGCATTGTGAGGTCAAACCGACAAGAAAAGGAATATAATTCGCTCTTCAGAACTCATTCATGCATGATACTGACAAACACTACTCTGATGAAAGGCAAAGTCATGATACGAGGATGGAATATGTACGAAACAATGGACGGCTTGACATATTCACACCTATGATGTGGTAACTAAGCAGAAGGCACTTCAACAAATTAGAAGCACTGCAAACTAGACACCATATGAAAGGTGCAATCAATATCACTCTGCCAAGTGAAAACTGTCTCGTCATAGGTGGCGTTCATCAAACTAGAAGCAATACATCCTAGAAATCATATTCAAGACGCAAACCAATATCACACTGCCAACTTAAAGGTGTTCCATCATAAGTGACGGATGCAGGATACACAAGAAGAGTAGTTTCATGTAAGAACATGGTGTGATAGACAGATATAGTGTATACCAAAAATAGGAAAGCGTGTCATATTCACACGTATCATGTGTAAGCTAAGCAGATGCAGTTTAGACTAATTAGGAGCAATACAAGCTAGACACCATATGCAACATGCAACCAGATATCACACCGCCAAATTAGAGCAAGCACCTTGGATGGTAGAGTAGGGGAGCGGAGACTTGGACCTTGTAATGCACTATCAGTACAAGGAGAATCGGTACAGATGCTCCGTTTACGTTGCTGCAGAGGACCACCATCATCGCCTTCCTTACTCTTTTCCTTACTCTTTCTTGATTTTGCCTTGCCATGTCAAACCCACAAGAAAAAGGAATAAAATTTGCTCTTCAGAACTCATTGATGCATGATACTGATGAACACTACTCTGATGAAAGGCAAAGTCATGATACGAGGATGGAATATGTACGAAAAAATGGATGGCTTGACATATTCACACCTATGATGTGGTAACTAAGCAGAAGGCACTTCAACAAATTAGAAGCACTGCAAACTAGACACCATATGAAAGGTGCAATCAATATCACTCTGCCAAGTGAAAACTGTCTCGTTATAGGTGGCGTTCATCAAACTAGAAGCAATACATGCTAGAAATCATATTCAAGACGCAAACCAATATCACACTGCCAACTTAAAGGTGTTCCATCATAAGTGACGGATGTAGGATACACAAGAAGAGTAGTTTCATGTAAGAACATGGTGTGATAGACAGATATAGTATGTACCAAAAATAGGAAAGCGTGTCATATTCACACGTATCATGTGTAAGCTAAGCAGATGCAGTTTACACTAATTAGGAGCAATACAAGCTAGACACCATATGCAACATGCAACCAGATATCACACTGCCAAGTTAGAGCAAGCACCTTGGATGGTGGAGTAGGGGAGCGGAGACTTGGACCTTGTAATGCACTATCAGTACAAGGAGAATCGGTACAGATGCTCCGTTTACGTTGCTGCAGAGGACCACCATCATTGCCTTCCTTACTCTTTTCCTTCTTTCTTGATTTTGCCTTGTCAAGTCAAACCCACAAGAAAAAGGAATAAAATTTGCTCTTCAGAACTCATTGATGCATGATACTGGCGAACACTACTTTCATGTAAGGCAGCCACATGTAGGAGGATGGAATATGTATGAAAAATAGGACGGCATGACATATTGACATGTATGATGTATAAAGTGTAAGCTAAGCACAAGGTACTTGAACTTGTTAGAATCAATGCAAGCTAGAAACCATATGAAAGATGAAACCAATATCACTCTGCCAAATTAAAAGGGTGCCCTAACAAATGTATTCAACCAAATTAGAAGCAATACATGGCAACAGGCTAGAACTAATATGCAATATGCAACGAATAAAGGTGACTCATCGTAAGTGATTGATGCAGGATACAGAAGAGAGGTAGTTTCATGTAAGAACAAGGTTAACACATAGATGTAGTCTGTACGAAAAATAGGAAGGCATGTCATATTCACAGGTATAATGTGTAAACTAAGCAGATGCAATTTACCCTAATTAGAAGCATTACAAGCTAGACACTGTATGCAACATGCAACCACATATCACACTGCAAAGTTAGAGCAAGCACCTGTGATGGTAGTGTGGCGGAATTGCGGTCATCAACTAGAGAGCTATGTTGACTATCTTCATTTGGCCTTGCTGTTTCTTGAGAATCTTGTTGGGAGGATGACACTGCACTCTTCAAACGAGTATGGCGTCTCATAGTAACCCACCCGGGTGACTGTCTCATCATAAGTGATTGATGAGGGATACAAAGGAGCATTAGTTTAATGTATGAACATGGTTAATAGACATATGTAGTATGTATCAAAAACAGGAAGGCATGTCATTATCAAAGGTATAATGTGTAAAGTAAGCAGATGCAATTTAACCAAATTGGAAGCAATACAAGCTAGACACCATATGCAACATGCAACCACATTTGACAGCACGAAGTTAAAGCAAGCACCTGGGATGGTTGTGTGTGGCAATTGAGATCATCAATTGTAGAGCTACGTTTACTGTCTCCAACTGCTGACACTGCATCCTTTAGAGCGCTGAAACGCTTAGTGCTTATCTTTGAATTACACTGGAGCGACTTCTGTCTTTTCTTTTCAGCATTCATCAACACTGCGTCAGAGTCTGAAATACCCATGCATAAAAAAACAATAGTGTGAGTATGGGTGAAGTGTGTGCACAATTAGTACAGTGTAAAGGTAGCAGATAGCAGGTCGGTGAGAAATAAATGATGGGAGACATATGATAGCTCTACAACATGCATGGCACACTAAATTACTACAGGATTCTATGAAAATAACACTCGACTGAAAACAAATAAGTCAGTCCATTTTTTCTGCACCAGCTGATGTACAAAGAACGGGCAGATCGCCTTCATCTACCTCCAGCCAGTCAGTGTTGACGATCTTCCTCGAAATGGCAGCGACCACCGGCCCAGTCCCATGCCTGCGCCCTCCCCTCAACCTCACCGCACCGCCGTGCTTGGCACCGCCCCCCGGCAATCCATTCAAGCCCCGCCGACCTCCAGATCGGGCGCAAGCAGCTCCTGCGCCCCACACCCCTATGATAGACACCGATGCGCCGCTTCCCTAGTGAACAGGCGGACAAGGTGCTCCGCGAGCCTAAGCGGGTGCTGCTTCTTTTAATTGCGGCTCGACTAACCCTGAATTGAAATCCAGGCGGGCTACTGACCTCTAGCAAAGGTGAAATTGTAAAGGGAGGAAACCTTGTGCATTTAGTATCACGAAGAAGATGCAGTAAGAAGCTCTCAACTAGTTTCTTTCGTGGGATGAATACGGTGTGAGTAGAGACGTAAGGTTTGCACGAATAAGGGAAGAGGAGTACCTCTTTCTGCTGGCAGTGCTGTGTCCTCCTTCCGTTTTTCCAACGATCTTCTTGTGGTTCGCTGGAAACGAGAAGTTGTGGAGGACGGTGCAGCCTTGGATGAACCCATGGCCAAGTTGTTGAGTGTGGTGCGGTGGTCGTCTGTCGGCGGCGGGGAAGCAGATCCGAGGCGGCGAATGACGGCGTAGTGGGAACAGCTCCGGTGCGGTGGACTGTTGCGACAGTGGAGCGGCAACCCATGGCCAAGTTGTTGAGTGTGGTGCGGTGGCCGTCTGTCGGCGGCGGGGAAGTAGATCCGAGGCGGCGAATGACGGCGTAGCGGGAACAGCTCCGGTGCGGTGGACAGTTGCGACAGTGGAGCGGCAGTAGTGAGGCACAGGATGACGTGGTCGGAGTGGTTCTGGTACGGTGCACGTCGGTGTTGGTGTCGTGGAGGCAGCTCTACCTCGGCTTCAGCTGCTAAGTCCTTGAGGGCGTTGCGGTTGCGATTGCATTGGAAAACGACGTCGGGGTACCGGCTCCGGCGTGATGGAGTTGGGCGGCGGTGGATTGGGCGCTATGGGGTGGAGGACGGAGGAGGCGGGGGTTTTGCGGCTGGTGGAGAGGGTGTTTTGGCGCCCATGGAGTATGAATAGGGAAACAGAGGGAGGCGGGGAACTAAGGGGGAACAATGTTTCGGTTTGGGATGCGCTTGTTTGAAATTTGGGGAAAGTTACAAACTTTGCCCCATCTAAAATTTCGGACATATTGCGGGTTGGGGGTAGGACAGTAATCTCAGGTGTCCCAAATGTGGGCGGGATATATTTCGGCCGAGCGCATGGGTGTTTAGGCACCCACGGCGTATGAATGCTTCTCGGAGGCGGTTGAGACTGGCGTCTTGGTGAAGTTACAAACCTACCCCGGTTTAGACCTTTGGACATCGGGCCGATAGGCTACACGGGCCAGAGTTAGGACAGTAATTTCCTACCACCAAACATTAGTCTCGCGCGGTTTCGGGTGACCAGAGGCCTATTTGGCGCTTTGTTCAATATTTGGGAGTAGAAGCATTAACGTTTTCGGTTCTCTTGAATTGAACATTCAGGATTTTTCAAACTTCACAAATCTTTACTCTTGAAAATCCTAAAGCTACGATTATTTTGGAATGGAGGTGGTACATTTGAATACACATTGTAAAAAAATATGCAACTTACCTCAGTTCATGCATGGTTCCAGATATAATCTCCTTGGTTGCAAAAAAAGTTAGACATGCGTATGAATATATATAGCATGTTCGAACGCACAACAAAGATTGATGCCCCCTTTTACATCTGATTTACAAATGCCATTATCTCGGGTTCAAATAGATGAATGCACTTCCTATGAATTCGAATCTTCGAAACCCCCTTTATGTTGAATTCGACATGTATTCTATTTTGTAGCTAGCAATTCGGAATGTATCCATGCAAGTCACAAATGTATAAAGTGCTTCACACTAACAACATGGAGTGCACTAATTAATGTTTATATATGAATTGCAGAAGCATCCATTGCCTGTATTTCAAACCGCTCTCACTCTATGGATCGATAATATGAAATAAACACATGCACATGCTATAATTCAATAGAGTATGGGTGTCTGATAGACCGATTTTCGTCCATACGCAATTTGCAAAATTCATGATCTCATCCAAAAATAATAATGCCATTTATATTTTAATTTAATGCGTAGAACTGCCTTTTACACGTAGATGCACTATGCCTCGGCCCGTTCTCACAAACGCGCTATATCTCTGTATCTACGGCATAAGTGCACACACTTTATATGCATCGGCATTTCTCTTTCACACATGCTCACAATCTCTCTCGGGGTGTCGGGGAGTCTCACGCACATGCTCTCCTTGTATCTCTCTCTCTCTCTTTCTGACTACTATGTACCACTCTTTTCACTAATCTCAGTTGGAAAACACTATTTCTCTCACATGCATATATACACATGCACGGTCTCTATAGCCCTCTATACGCACATATATGTGCCTACGTGTCTCCCGCACGCACATTATCTTTAAGCCTCTCTCGCACACGTTGCCCCTCCAGACACACCTCTCTCTTAGTAGTTGGTAGATATGATTCCATCATATCATTCGGTAGGATATCCCTGACTGTTAGGCTAGATGGTAATACGAGGCAAAGTTTTACCCTAGTTTGGACCCTTGTAGTTGAGGAAAAAGCCTACTCCTGGTACTGTATATTAGTGATAGGGGTGTGTACAAAGTACACGTGAATACCGGGCATTGTGTGTGTGTGTATACTATCGACGAACTAGCCCCCAAGCTTCTATAACATACTGGGGGCATAGGGTTACAAATCATATATAGTCGGCTTATCACCAGTGGGAATAGAGTCCTCCGCGACTCTGGTATCTAGCTTCGTGTTGTACGCCGAGTCCTCTACATGGGTCTTCGTATAACGCGTCTCGATCCAACCAATGTGGCGCTGGATGGAACCGACCCATGAGTCCTCATGTTGACCCACCACAACTCGAAATGGTGTGCCCACAACACCACACACGCAATCGGCCACTAAGAAAATAAGCATATAAAATAGTACAATGTTATACATGAAAGTTAACTGCATGGTGCATCCAAAAATATTTGTTCTGCGTTGTGAATGTTTATATATTCTCCTAAAATATTAGTCACGTGAAAGAGAAACGAAGGGCATATCTCTCCTCGTCTCCACCGGACATCCCCTCTTTCTACACCACTTTCATGTACGCACACAAACTATCTCTCGGCCCTCTAAAAGTATGCATGCCCACGACACATTCACGCATGACGGTCACTGTATTTCAAGCTAAAGCACTATACGGTCACTGGAGTTCAGAATATGCTCATTACGGTCACCGTATACATTCTCGTGGTGATCATACGGTATCTAGCTCACGATACGTCTTCGTATTTTCTTGATGACACTTACGGACTTTGCATTTGATGCGTTCCCCGTATTTTGTTGACGACACTTACGGTCATTGTATTTCAAGCGAAAGCACGATATGGTCACTGGACTTCAGAATAAGCTCATCACGGTCACCACATACATTTTGTAGTGCTAACAACATCTGGTTGGATAGTTAGGAGGACAGTGGCGTCTCGAGCCCACCAGGGTTAAAGTCCCGGTGCTCGCATTTATCCTGGGTTAATTTCAGTATTTTCCGGTGATGTGCGTTCAGTGGGAGGAGACGTTCCACTCGACTACAAGGCACCTATGGTGACTTCGTAAAATCTCAAGATCATATGCTGGCCCACTCTCTCGAAGGTGCTCATAGGGGTAGGGTCTGTGTGTGTGCGCCTATAGCGGTTAGTGCTTGCGCGTATATATGAGCCCTTGCGTCTGTACCGTGTTAAAAAAATACATGTCATGATTATACGGTCACTGGCTCACCTGTACAACTCTGTATTATGCTGATGACACAATCAATGACTAGTCAAACATTCCACGTGGCGCAACTAGTGTTGCACCATCGGGGCGCGTAACCGTGGGGCCCACCTGTCAGCCTGTATATGAAAGAAAGAAATGGTAGTTTGAGTCTGTACTGTGTTAATAAAATACATTTTAGGGTGGCCATATGGTCACTGGCTCACCATACAGCTCCGTAATTTGTTGATGACATGATCAATTGACCAGTCAAACGGTCCACATTCAGCAGTGCACATTACCATTGGGCCCACCCATTAGCGCGTATATGAAGGACAGAAATGGTAATAAATTAGTGGTTGGTGGGTACTCGAAGTCGTGAGACCTCTGGTTGGCAGTCGCCGGTGGTGGGGGCGCGTTGGGCGGTGGGGTGGGGATCGCCGGAGAAAAAGCTCGACGCGGGGGGGCCTAGAGG